>NC_142931.1:77159021-77184021 GCF_046866305.1 Octopus bimaculoides | reverse complement strand
TTATGTAGCATTGGTATGTTTTGGGTGATGATGGTGAAGGCTTCTTTGTTTCTGGGGTTGTATGTGGATATGTACGGCAGTATTTTCGGGGAAGGTGTGTTGCTGTGTTTAACTTTTCTTAAGTTTTCTATGTTAATTTGTGATGCACGTCTGATTCCATCCTCTATGAGTTGAACTGGGTAGTGTCTGTCAATTAGTGTATTTTTGAGTTCTTGTAGCTGTAGTCTCTAGTATTTTGTTCTGACACTATTGTGCATATCCTTCTTGCAAGGTTGAAGGGGATGTTTGTCTTGGTGTGTTTTGGGTGGCATGAATCAAATAGTAGATATTGTTTGGCGTCTGTGGTTTTGTAAAATATGTCCGTTTCTATTTTTAGGTTTGCTTTTTTAAATAGTATTTCCAAGAATGGGAGCTCCTTTTGGTTGTACTCCATTGTGAACTGTATGTTTGGGTTGACACTGTTCAATAGACTTTTGAATTTCAAGAGTTCATCTGTGTTTTCATTCCAGAGTATGAAACAGTCGTCCAGGAACCTTTTCCAATTTTCTTTTATGCATTGGAAAAGGGTGTTTCCAAAGGTGGATAAAGATTCCTGGTATATTATTATTTCCAAGTAACCCATTGTTAGGTTCGCAATGACTGGAGTTGCCCTAGTGCCCATAGCAATTCCGGATTTTTGTCGGTAGAAAGTATTGTCAAACAT
Organism: Octopus bimaculoides; assembly: GCF_046866305.1. Lineage (NCBI taxonomy): Eukaryota > Metazoa > Mollusca > Cephalopoda > Octopoda > Octopodidae > Octopus > Octopus bimaculoides. The sequence continues at coordinate 77,183,318 of NC_142931.1, read as the reverse complement.
GAAGTGGTTGTTTCGTAATATGAATTCAACCGATTTAGTAATGAATTCTTTACTGATCCTGTTTGGGATTTCTTTCGGGAATTGATCCAGCCAGAACTGAATTGCCTCTAGTCCATAATTATGAGGTATACTGGTGTATAAATTAATCACGTCAAATGAGACCATGATTGTTTCTTCCTTGACTTTCTTTGGGAGGTGATTTAACATATCCAAGTCATCTCTGATATAGCTATTGATGTGTTTAAGGAAGGGTTTTAGGAGGATGTCCATAAATAGACTTAGTCTGTGTGTTTTACAGGCTGGGCCAGCTATGATGGGTCGCAGTTTTAGGTCCCCCGGGTTTGGTGTATGTATGTATGTCTTTGGTGATTTTTTGATGGTCTCATTTATGATCTGGCTTTTGTGTATTTTTTGGCAGACCATAGAAGAGGCTAGGCTTGTATTTGAAGTTTGTTAGAAAATCAATCTCCTTGGGTGTCAGTTCATTTCCATGTGTTTTAATTAGTGAGGACAGGGTTTTCATTATTTTTTGTGGGGTGTAGTTTGTGACTTTTTCATAGTGTTGATTGTCATCCAGCATGGAGATTACTAGGTTTCTATAGTATAATGTGTTCATTATTACAACTGCACTTCCTTTATCTGCTTCCTTAATCGTAATATCTTCATTATTTTGGAGTTCTATTAGTTCCTTCTATTGTGTAGTGTTAAAGTTTGAGTTAACTGTCTGTTTATGCATGGTGTGGAAAGGGAAGTTCTCGATATGGTTGCAGAATTCATCTAGATTTTTATTTCTACCTTTGTGTGGGATGTGCTCACTTTTGTTTTTGACTAGTGAGTCATGTTCAGTGTTGTGATTGGTTAATGCTTCTGTGAGTCTTAATTTTCTACAGAATTCTGTTATACTGTCCTTCACTTCATTTTGGTTGGCTCTGCGTGGAGTTGGGGTGAATTTTAGCCCTTTTGAGAGGATGTCTATTTTTATGCTTGAAAGAGGTTTGTTTGAGAGATTGATTATCTTCGGTTTTTCCTGATTACTAGATTCCAGCCTGTGTCCTGGTGTCTCTGGTCTGGGGCTAAAAAATGTTGATTGTAATTTTGTTTGCATGAGCTGTCTGTGAGGTTATATGGGATTGGTTCGGGAGAATGGTAGTATTGTTGCCTTAGATTGTTATATGTGTGTGGGTGTCTATGGGTGTTTGGTTAGTGATGTGTGTAACTCTAGTATGTGGGATGTTTCTTGATCTGGTGTTATTTTGTGTTGTTCTTGAGTTCGGTGGGGGCCAGTGTCAACCCAAACATACAGTTCACAATGGAGTACAACCAAAAGGAGCTCCCATTCTTGGATATACTAATTAAAAAAGCAAACCTAAAAATAGAAACGGACATATTTTACAAAACCACAGACGCCAAACAATATCTACTATTTGATTCATGCCACCCAAGACACACCAAGACAAACATCCCCTTCAACCTTGCAAGAAGGATATGCACAATAGTGTCAGAACAAAATACTAGAGACTACAGCTACAAGAACTCAAAAATACACTAATTGACAGACACTACCCAGTTCAACTCATAGAGGATGGAATCAGACGTGCATCACAAATTAACATAGAAAACTTAAGAAAAGTTAAACACAGCAACACACCTTCCCCGAAAATACTGCCGTACATATCCACATACAACCCCAGAAACAAAGAAGCCTTCACCATCATCACCCAAAACATACCAATGCTACATAAGGAGCCCAAATTAAAGGAATTTTTACACACACACAAAATCATTAAAAGCCACAAACAACCAAAATCACTGAAAAAGATCCTCACAAAGGCAAAATTATTTTCCAAAATAACAGATGCAAAAATAAAAAAATGGAGTCGACCAAATTGCGCAACATGCCCAAACATTCTAGAAGGTTCAGAATTCCTCTTCAAAGAGGGACAAAAATTCAAAGTTAAATCTGACTTTACTTGTGCCTCAGAAAACCTTATTTATGTAATAAGATGCTCGGGCTGCCACGAAAACTACATAGGGTCCACAGGATTATCGCTCAGACGCAGATGCACTCTGCATCGACAGCAGATTGCATGCCCAGAATACCGAATGATACATTTTAGTGAGCATATTGAGAAATGCGCAAAACAAATGCTACCACAATTTATAATCTTTCCTTTCTATCAATGTGCCATTAGAACACCAACACAAATTAGATTAAATAAGGAAACGTTTTTCATTCAAAAATACAAACCCAAACTTAACCATTGCTAACACATTTAAATAAGGAAATTCATCACCCCACTGAGAAGGAAAAAAATATAGAACAAAACCATGGTAAATTAATCAAATTCTACCACCTCCTAGATTTCGATTATCTCCCTTATACCGGAAGAAATCCCTAATTACCTCCCCCTATCTAGAACTCTTCTTTTCAGACTGGAGCGAACACATGTTACAATGAAGTAGAGAAATTTGAAAAGACAACACGAAACCGGTTATTTCTCCAAATACAATGTTTATATACCAAAAAAATTTATAACATTTTTCTGACATAATTTAAATATACACTTTAACCATGTAACACAAGCCTTCTGTAGTTTTATCACTCTTATTATCTTTTATACATCCAACTACGTGCTTTCACATACCAACTTTCTCACCTATATATATATATATATATATATATATGCTCCAGCATGGCCACAATCTTAGTGCTGAAACATGTACAAAGAATAAAAGAATATAGTATGTAAATATATGTGTGTGTACGTGTGTGTGTATACCTATGTCTATGCATATATGTACGCATATATATATATATATATATATATATATATATATATATATATATATATATATATATATATATATATATATACATATATATATATATATATATATATACATAGATACATACATACATACATATACAAAGAATAATTCTGTGTTTACGTGCGTGCGTGCGTATTTATGTGACAGAGAGAGAGAGACAGAGAGAGAAAGAAAACTTCAGTGGTTGCATATAGATTATAAGAGTTCTCTTATTTTATATATTACAGGAAGACGAAGTTGAATTCTTATGTATTGTCACTCAGTTTCGCGAAAGCTACACCAGTAAATTTATCAAATCCAATATTGCTGAACTTTGAACATCTGTTGTCGGTCAGTTAACGTTACAATTTTTTATTACCTTCAAATCGTTTAATCGTTTAATCTTTTATTTATTTATTTATTTATTTTTATTTGCTTCAGTTACTGGACTGAGTTCATGCTAGGCACTGTATTCAGGGAATTTTGGATAATTATATCGAACCTCACTATATATTTTAGTGCGGCGCTTTCGTTTTATATATCTCTATGTATAGAATGGATAAATTTTCTGCGGCAATATATATATGCGAGCTGGCAGAAACTTTGAGAGTGGTTTTGCTAGACAGAAATAGGGTGGCGAGCTGACAGAAAAATTAGCACGCCGAGCGAAGTGCTTAGCAGTGTTTCGTCTGCCGTTACGTTCTGAGTTCAAATTCCGCCGAGGTCGACTTTGCCTTTCATCCTTTCGGGGTCGATAAATCAAGTACCAGTTACGCACTGGGACGTTGTAATTGACTTAATTCCTTTGTCTGTCCTTGTTTTTCCCCTCTATGTTTAGCTCCTTGTGGGCAATAAGGAAATAAGAAACTTTGAGTGGTGTTGCTAACTGAAAGCCCGTTGTGTGTGTGTGTGTGTGTGTGTCTGTGTGCACGCGCGCGTGTGTATCTGTCTATGTATGTATGCATGTAAGTATGTATTTTTGCATGCATGCATGCATGCGGATGTGTCTTTGAGTTCGTGTTTGTCCCCCACCATCCGGTGTTTTTTTACATCCTGTAACTTAGCTGTTAGGCAAAAGAGACGATATATTATGTACCAGGCCTTAAAAGAAATGAATAGTGGGATCATTTTTTGATTAAACCCTTTAAGGCGATGCCCCAGCATGGCCGCGATCCGATGACTGAAACAAGTAAAATATTAAAAAATGATAAAGATAGGAACCCAAGACGTCATTTTAGGTTTATATCCGTAATGGCGGAGACAGAACATAAACACGCGTGCACGCGTTAATGAGAGAGAGAGGGGAAGGGAGGGAGGGAGGGAGAGAGAGAGAGAGAGAGAGAGAGAGAGAGAGAGAGAGAGAGAGAGAGAGAGAGAGAGACTCTGCATATGCACGTATGTGTGGGAGATAAATGGGTGCCGGTGTGGATGTGAGTGATTGCTTATTTGCATAGAGCTATACAAACAAGCACGAAGCATACGAACCTATGCTTTTAGTAAGCATTTAAAAGTAGATATTGTTGGTAAATCAACTATCTTACTATCAGAGGCCAGAAAAAGAAATTGTCGTTAATAGTTTCAGTACTTACTGACGCCTTTTCAAAGATTAGTTTCTCATTCTTATCCACCAACAGAAGAGGAGCTTGTAGCAATGTATCGGATAACTCAAACTCGGAAAGAACAAAACTGATCTGTCTAATTTGCATGTGGAGGCGCGTGGCCTAGTGGTGAAGGTGTTGAACTCATGATCATAAGATATGGTTTCGATTCCTAGATCAGGTGACGCGTTGTGTTCTTGAGCAAAACACTCCATTTCACATTGTTCCATTTACTCAGCTGGCAAAAATGAGTAATTCTGCGACGGACCGGCGCCCCGTCCAGGTAGGGAATATATTCACCATGGAAACCTGGAAACCGGCCATATGAGTCAACATGTTCCGGGAAGTATCTTTATCCTATATCTTTAAGCTAATTTGCATACTGATATAAAATCTAAAAATTTGCTAATAGAAACATTTCATAGCGATCAGATTGATGTGCCTAATTTGCATAACGGTACAAATGTTAAAAACTGGAATTATTGATTAATTGCATAATAGAAGTACTATACAAGTAAACTTATGATCTTGTGTGTTTATTGAGCACAAATTTCACCTTGCTGCGTAAAATATAGACTGTTGGCTGACCAATTTATTTGTGTGTACTGCAAATAGCTGTAAGCTACTGTTTTATCATTAGACAGAAATAAGTGGCCGATTTCTGATACCTTAATGAACATTGAAAGTAATCAAAGTTGTTACTTAACGAATAACTACTTTCTACAATGAAGTTAAACGTGTTTATAATAAAAACGTGCTCCTAAATTTACCTTATATTGCTACTTACTCTCTCGCTGTGCAGTACTACTATTAATGAATCCATTCATTCAGGTTGCCAGTACTTATACTCATACGCTAATTCAGCTGATTAATATTGACCTGGAGGCGCAATGGCCCAGTGATTAGGGCAGCGGACTCGCGGTCATAGGATCGCAGTTTCGATTCCCAGACCGGGCGTTGTGAGTGTTTATTGAGCAAAAACACCTAAAGCTCCACGAGGCTCCGGCAGGGGATGGTGGCGAACTATGCTGTACTCTTTCACCACAACTTTCTCTCACTCTTACTTCCTGTTTCTGTTGTGCCTGTAATTCAAAGGGTCAGCCTTGTCACACTGTGTCACGCTGAATATCCCCGATAACTACGTAAGGGTACACGTGCCTGTGGAGTGCTCAGCCACTTGCACGTTAATTTCACGAGCAGGCTGTTCCGTTGATCGGATCAACTGGAACCCTCGACGTCGTAAGCGACGGAGTGCCAACAAATATTGACCTATCCAAGTGTTAATTGCACTATAAATTTCTATAAGCGATTAGCATAATGTCATGCATATCCTGACAAGCCAAATGAAGGTATAGATTCTTATATAATCTCAATTTATATTAAATCGAGGTCAATTTTTTCTTTTTCTTCTCCAGGAGAGGATGAATTATAGACCAGCTGTGTTGAAATAAGTACCCATAGAATAAGTAATAATCATCTGGATAGATCTTTCCCCATGAACATGTAGCATTGTTCCTATATTTTTCCTATAAATGTGTAACCTAGTTCTCATATTTTCCTACACAATCAATATTCTTATTTTATTGGAGTTTTTTTTTCTTTTTTGCATAGAATTTTTCAAAACCGCAATGTAGCTTTTGGAATTTCAACTTAACGTAAGTATTATAAGTTAAAAAATTAATTTTCTTTATTGCTTTCTTTTTCTGTTTACTAAACCATGAGAGTTATTGGGAGTTTTTATTCACGAAACAAAATCATTTTGTTATTAGATTCATTAGTTTATATCTCAGGTTCAAATCATATATATATATATATATATATATATATATATATATATATATATATACATACACATACATGTACATACATAAACATACATATATATACATACATACATATACATACATACACACACATATATATATATACATATATATACATACATATATATACATACACATATACACACATATAACTATATAACTATTGCACATATATAAATGCATATATATATATACATATACATATAACTATATATACATATATATATATATATATATATATATATATATATATATATATATATATATATATATATATATATATATATATGCACATATATATACACATATGTATATATACATATACACACACATGTATATATACATATATATGTATACACATAGATACATATACACATACATACACACACATATATATACATACATACGTACACATACATACATACACATACATACACATATATACATACACATACATACATACACATACATACGCATACATACACATACATGCATACACATACATACATACACATACATACACATACATACATACACATACATACATACACATACATACATACCCATACATACATGCACATACTTACACATACATACACATACATACATACACATACATACACATACATATACATATATATATATATATACATGAATCTCTTCTCTCCCCATGTAACCGGTGTTCGGCCAAGCCTGACCTTTCTTTCTTGGTTCGACTACCATCCGTGCAACATCTATATTCCTCACTGTACCCGTCAAAACCTATGTCCCTGCCGCAAGGCTTTACCTCCACACACGCCAGCTTAATTTAACTCGTCCTCAGTCGAAAGACACCTGTTGTAGATATCCTGTTATTTGCATTTGTATTTGTGTACCATTTCTCTGGGGGGTTTTTTCCGTCCTGCATTAAGCTACCTGCATTAACTTGCTAAAAAATTAGGTAGTAATTTTACCTTGTTGTTATTCTTCGTGCATTTTTGAAGAGTTTGGTTCGTATTACTGTTGTATTGTTGTTTAAATATTGTTGCACTGTTGTTTGAATTGTTGTTATGTTCGCTGAACACTTTGGTTTTTGCTGCCTTGTGGCCGTCTAGTTGTGCTTTCCCTCCTATATAGGAGGATAGGCCAAGTATAAAAATAGAAGACATCAGATTTTCAGACAGCAGATACAGAGTTGTCCGATTCTGAGCAATTGGACATTTCATGGACTACCATGAACAAAAAAGCAAGGCAAAATAGAAGCTTCGCAGAGGTGGCAAAGATATCGGAGTAGAGTATGGATTGGAACGAGTGGAAGGACTACTCAAAAATGATGAAAAGGGAAGGAACTAAAGTGGAAGTGACAACTCCATTGGATATAATTATTAACAGGATGGAATGCATGGTAACATATAAGACAAACTCTGTAGTCTCAAGAAGAATTGACGAAATGACGACGAATCAAGTGGAGAAAGCATCAAGGCCAGTCTGGAAGGAAATCAAGTACATAACAAGAGGGAGTAAATTTGGACCAATTGAAGTACAAGTTAGGGATGCAACCGTTACAAATTTGAACACGGCAACAATATTAAAAACCGATGAAGTGGTGATGTTGCCGATATATCGTGGAAGGCGTGCCATAAGGGTCAGCGTAGAGGGAATCTCCCTAGAAGTTGATGTAGCATGGATAGCAGCCGCTGTCTTGCTCAGTAACGGTGGCAGTTCTCCAGGCCACTAAGACGGGAACAAGAAATTGGAAGGGTCAATCCCTAAACATGGTGATACAGGGACCGAAAGAAATAATAGAAGAATTGCCAGAAACAATAGCATTTGACGATGCAATAATGGTAGTTAGAGTAGAGGGCAGAAAGGCCACATTACAGCAAACTGCCCTCTACAAGACAAAAAGGGGAAGGAAGGAGCGGTAAGACAAAAGGAAAAATTACCATCACCACCACCAGCAGAAACAAGCGGAACAGAAGGCGAATTGTGACACCAGGTAAGAAAATGAAAAGAAAAAGGAGGAAACCAGGTAAAATACAGACACCCACCCCACCCACAGTCTCTTCCTCCCACCTGCTCCCTACAAACACTGAACCTACCCGCCCCCCTCCAACACACAAAGAAATACATTCAGACACAAGCCGTTCAACCTCTGCACCTCCCGAATAAAAAAGCAAAAGTAACTTTGCAATTATGTATGACAATACTAATAAGGATCTGTGTGAGGAGATAAAAACGTGGAAAAAGATAAGAGTGGTGGACACTCGCAAGTTCGACAATGTGCAAGAGTGGTTTTGCTGCCTGTTGTTGGACGAGGACCAGAAGGAAAAAGTTTTAAAATTTGAAGGATTTAAAATGTGGGAAATCGAACTAGATATTGAAAAATTACCATGGAACATGGATTACACGCAATTAATAAAGGAGTACGGTTTCCACATCTTGGAAGGTACCAAGTACAAAAAGAAAATATGAACAAAGGTAAAAATGAAGTAACTCAGAGATGGGGCTGAGAAAACTTCATTTCATTTCTAATTTTCATTTGTCTTTTACTGTAACATACGCTTTTGTTCATTGTTTTAAATTTGCTATATGTCCCCACATGTCCTTATATTGTCCCCTCTATGTCGCCCCAGGTGGGCAATAAAAAATCAACTTTATTCTTAGTGCAAGTTTTGAAGAGTGTAGTTCGATTTTAACAGTTATTTTTTCAAAGCTATAATGGAAGAGACAAAGGAGCATATTGGGCATATTTTGCTTCGTGAGTTCAATGAAAGCAACAAGGCAAAGGAAAGTGCGAGGCATATTAATGCAGTAGATGGGGATCGGACAATAAGCGTAAACCAGTTTCAACGGTGGTTCCAGAAATTCCGAGCCGGAAACTACAGCCTAGAAGACGAGTCTCGTCCTGGAAGATCTGTGGAGCTCGACGAGGACATCCTGCACACCCTGGTGGAACAAAATCCCATCGTAACTGAAGGACTAGCAGAGAACCTTGGATTTGATCATTCACTCATTCATTGACACCTGCGTACCATCGGAAAAGTCAGCAAATTGGGTCAATGGGTTCTGCACAAACTTCCCAAGTCTAATCGCGCGCAGAGAGTGAATGTGCGCTCTTCTTTGTTGTCACGAATGATCTTGGACTGAATAGTAACTGGTGGCGAGAAATGAGTTCTCTATAAAAATGTCAAGCTCCGAAGACAGTTGATAGGGAAAGGAGAAACACAGGCACTCCAGGCTGAAGAAGATCTTCACCCACGTAAAGTGTTGTTATCTGTTTGGTGGAATATGAAAGGTTTAGTCCACTTTGAACATTTAAACCCAAACCAAATGATAACAAAGGAGATCTACTGCGAGCAGCTTGAGCGGTTTAAGTCAGCGCTAGAAGAAAAACGACCATCTTTGGTATCAAATCGAAAGGTATTCTTCCATCAGCCACATACAGCGAGGATGACATTCGAAAGGCTGGAGCAGTTTGATTGGGAAACGATATCCCACTCACCATATTTGCCGAACATTACCCCATCTGATTATCATTTATTCCGCAGTCTTCAAAATCATTTGAACGGAAAAAATAGGAATTCTGTAGACGAGATCAGAACAGTACTGGAGGTGTATTTTTCATCACGGACCAGTGAATTTTGGAAGAAGGGCCTTGCAAGTCTACCAGATAGATAGAAGAGCATTGTAGAAAATGAAGGAGAGAGTATATTTTAGATTAAAATAAGAGCTTGATCTTAATTTTGAAAAATAAAAGAAGTATAAAAAACTGCATTGTTTATGGGATGACCCAATATTTTATCAACTGATTGACTTAATGAGAAATAAACAAGTTCCCTTTGTAATAACAGTCACAATATGAATATGGTGTGTTCTGTTTGTTTTTGTTTGTTTTATAAATCTGACGCGATTTCACAAACTGTAAAACTGAACCCTCTTAATCAAGTGATCCAAATTGTTTACCAATTGGAACCGCCTTTCGTCAAGTCACTGGTAAAAACGTAATCACGGTATATTCTTTCGGCTGAAGTTAGTGATAGACGCGGCGTCGTTAGATTAGTGTCAGTGATTTCAATTAATAAAGCGTGTAGAGAAACTCACTATAAAGAATATGGACTAGCCAAGTATGTGTTGCACACAACCGTGTGATATACTTGTTTAACCCCTAGTCATCTCTAATCAAATGTACTTTAGATCAGAAGCGTCCCAACATTCTCGTTCCAATATTTTTGTTTATCGCGTTGTATTTGCATTCAGTATAAAAGCAGTAGCTAAATGTTAACTAAGATAGGCAAAGGATCACAGTTTTGTGGTCAAGTTAGAGTCGATTATATTAGCCCAGTGTTTCACTGTTACTTATGTTATAGACCTAGGAAGGATTAAGTAAAATGAAGTTAATCATACAGTGATTTGAACTCAGAAAGCAGGGGCCTGACTAAATACAGCAAAATATTTTTTTCTTGCTCTACCGATTCTACCAGTCTACGGTCTTCCCATTTCCAGCAGGTAGGTTAGATATTTTGAAAGAGGAATATAGTTGATATAAACTGATACTTATTTTTTAGATTCAAAGGGTTGAAAAGTAATGTCAATCTCAAAAGTATGTGAGCACAGAACGTACAGAAACGTAACTTAAAGCCGTGTGGTGTTCTGTTCACCACTTTACAGCTTTGGGCAGTTCACCGCTCTTCAGTTCTCAATAATATTTAAAAGCAGAAGGTTGGTGGATTGACAGAATTAGTAGAATGTCCGACCATATATTTTGTGATATTCAGTTACTTCCCTTTACGTTCTGAGTTTAAATCCCATTCATTCTTCCAAGCATCGATGTAGTTATATTGGATTATTCAAGCTCTGAGATCGATATAAAAAATATAGCCATCACAGAAAATGTATGACCCTGTGCCTAAGTGAGAATCCTAAAAATGTTCAATAACAAATCGAGAAATTCAACTGCTATTGGGAGATAAGTATCTAATGTTTCGGGCGCTAGGCCTTCATCAGAAGAATTAGAAAGAAACAGAAAGTGGTGTTATCACTTCGGGTGTTAACCTTTAACAACTACTTGTGCCGGAAACTTTAACTTATACATACTTCATAGCAAACGGACATTCCTAATATTATCTGAAAATACAAAAATAATTATTAAAAACCAGATCATAGAATTCGGTACAGCATTGAAGAGATTACCTTGATATCGACTCTGGAATAATAAAGGGTGAAGAGGACTTTGACGGGATTTGCTATAGGAATTACGCCAACCTACTGCCTGCCATTTTCATTTGCATCTTATTTCGTTCAAATTTTATCGCATTCTACTTTGCCTTTCATTTCTTTTGTGAACTATCTCTGTTGCAATCCACAAAATTAGGGAACCATATCTAATGTTAGAAATCAATACTGAAATGTCAGATAACATTCTTAAGTTTTGAACTCGAAACTAAAAAAAATTCAAACATCATTCAGATTCGTTCATATATTTCATTTACTTATTTGAAACTATATTTCATTTCATTATTACAGTTCAATCCCCTGTATTCTTTTTAAACCAGCCTAATAGTATTTTTTAATATATCTAAGACTTTAATATACCTAGGACTAAATGCAATACGTCTTTCACTATTTGATTTAGCTTTAGGAAGATTATCGCTAATATCTCTAACAGTTAGGGTAACCTAGTAGAAAATCCATTGTAACCGACCCACATTGTTTTCAGACATAGTGCACCAAGAACTACTTTATCCAACATGTCCTTCCTATTTTTAAGATATTAAGATACTTGTTATCGACCCTTTAGATATAAAAGGTGAAATTGATTTCGGTGGGATTTGAACTCAGAAAGTAGACACATAGGGATATACAACATTTCTCCGCTTCTTTACCGACTCTACCAATCCACAGCCACTTAATTTTATTTGCATCTCATTTCGTTCTAAGTCCAAACCTTTATTCTGTGTTGTCTTTCATTCCTTCCAACGGTCCCATCGTAACCATCCTGTATTTTATTAAAATGTAGTGTATTTAGGAGTGCCCTATACAATATATCTTTCGATTTTGTTTTTGGTTACTTAGTTTTTGTTTTCTTTTTTCTTTTTTCTTTGTTTTTAAGACGTTAGGACGTAATTTACGGAAGATTTAACTGTTTCTCTTCGTAGATCAAGCAGCCATTTAAAAGAGGTTTTCCAGTTGGCTCGTTGGCTCGTATTTCATTTGGTATTATATCTAATTTTTGGTTGTCTGCCATCTATCAATAAAATGTTCAAGTAGATTGTTTCAAGCCAGAACAGGTTCAGATATTAAATAAAGTAAATTATGTATAAGTAGCATTCGAAAAATAAGAGGAGCAACAAACATGTTATTGTTGTTTTTATTTTATTTTACATATGTGTTCATTTATGCTATGTACACACACGCACAAACACACACTTCTATACTAATTTCAGTCGGTAGACTGAGCCATGCTGGAGCACGGCCATTAAGAAATTCTTTCATATTTCTTTTCCTAGACGATATATTGACCTCATTACTTGTTGCAGTCTGGCTAATACTAATTTTAACAATGTCTATTATTTTAACAATCTACAATCGTTAATTGTTTAAGAAACGTTTGACATGAAGGGACGCAACAGATACGGATGTGTGTGTCTGTGTGTGTCTTTTACCTTTTACATGTTTTAGTCATTAAACTGTCGCCTTGCTGGGGCGCTACCTTGAAAAATTTTACTCGAACTAATCAGCCCGAGTACTTTTTTCTTAAATCTGGTACTGATTGTATCAGACTCTTTTGCCGAACCGCTCGAGTAGGAGGACTTCAACACACCAACACTAGGTGTCAAGCAGTAATGGGAGCAAACAGATACACAAAGACACGCACGCACACATACACAAGCCCGCACTCGCATATATTTGTGTGTGTGTATATATATAGATATATAGATATATATATATATATATATATATATATATACATACATATATATATACGCACACACATATATATATATATATATGTATATAAGCGACGAGCTTTCTTTCAGTTTTCGTCTACCAGGTCCACTCACCAAGGGTCTGATTAGGGGATTTAGTAGAAGATGCTTGCCCAACCGGCACACACTGTGACTGAACCCGGAAACATGTGGTCGGGTAGCAAACCTCTTACCATACAGCCATACCTTGGTCTCTCTCTCTCTTTCTCTCATATATATATATATATATATATATATATATATATATACACATATATCTATATACATATATACATTTAGCTAGCCACTACACATTCTTTTTTTTTCTCCTTGTTTCTTTCTGTGTTGCTTTCTGTGGAAGAGCGTAGGCTCGAAACGTTAAAGACTTTTTCACTTCCCGAGCGTTATACTAATACATCTGTTTGTTGTCTACACCACCTGTCTTCGTCTTTTGTTTTTTTGGGGGGGAAATTCTCCCTACATATATATATATATATACATATATATATATATATATATATATATATATATATATATATATATATATATATATATATATATATATATATATCTGTGCACAAAACAAGTCACCCAAATTCCTAGTTTTCCCATTATACCAATGCTCAGACAACACCACTGACCAAACACGAATAAATAGGGAAAATAATCTTATTCAAAAATACAGACCACAGCTCAACATACTCTAACATAAGCCCCCTCCCCAGGTGCACGTCCAAAACAAAGACACACAGATACGCAAAATCACACACACACCAATACAATGCAAACCTCCGACACGAACACACTTACACACATATATACACACACAGACAATCACAATATCTCCACACTAGAGCACAAACCCACATACATTTCAAGAAAAAACCCATGCATATATACACTTACAATACAATTGTAGCAACCACAACCAACACCCATACACACATATGTAAAAAGGTACATGCACACACCTACACACCACTCTGGCAACCACAAATCATATTCACACACACATATTTGCATACATATGTACACACACATACAAACACCATACGCCTGTTCCCCAGTAAAAATGTCACACACACACTCAAAAGAAAAACACACACAATACAATCCCAACAATCACAACAAACACTCACAAGCACACATGCACACACGATAACACACCTCCCCGACAAATACAAGCCACATAGACGCACTCACACAAACACACCCACACGTATACACACACATACTGTACTAACAATACAAACAAAACTAATCACTCACAATGACAGCGCACACACACATGTACACATATACACCAGGAAACTACACAAACCATACCCACATACACACATACACACACATACAAACGCATACCCAGTACCAACATACACACACATACAAACGCATACCCAGTACCAACATACACGGAACACACATGCACGCACATACACATCACCTGGATAAACCCAACGTACAAGGACACCTAATAAATACAACACACACATACATGCTCACACACACATGCACCCTCATGCACACACATACAGTTGCTCTCTCTCACACACACACGCACCACAATGACAATTCAAACACAAACATACTTAGAGGCACACACAAACTCACGTACACACACATAACACCTCCACCAACACACAACACAAATAGACATACGTACACATACAGACATACACATACATATGAACCATCAGACACACATAAGGTTGCTTACGCACACACACATACACACACCACAAGGGTGTTTAAAACAACACACTCACTCAGACAGAGAGAGACACACACACACTCACGTACACACACACTCCCACACTCACAAAAAACACTCCCACGCACACACACAGATGCACACATACATACACACATAGACGCACACATATGTACACACCCTCACACATACATACGGTTGCTCTCTCTCACACACATATACCACAAGGACGATTAAAACAACACATACATACTCAGAAAAATAGATATACGCACAGTCTCACGTACACACACCTAACATCCCCACCGACACAAAAAACACACAAACACACATACACACGCACTCACAAACGCACTCACGCACACACGCGAACAAACACATATACACATACACACACATGCGCACACACAACACCCTAACAAATATTAATCACACACATACACACTCACACAAACGTGCACACACATACACACACCATCCTACCATAGATAAAACACACAATACTCATATACACATGCTACACACGCACGCACGCACACAAACATAGACATACACATACATATGAACCATCACACACATACGTTTGCTTACACACACACACACACCACAATGATATTTAAAACAACACACCCACTCAGACAGAGAGACACACACACACTCCCACACTCACACAAAACACTCCCACGCACACACACAGATGCACACATACATACACACACATATGCACACATACGTACACACCCTCACACATACATACGGTTGCTCTCACACACACACACCACAAGGACGATCAAAACAACACATACATACTCAGACAAAGAGATATACGCACACTCTCACGTACACACACCTAACATCCCCACCGACACAAAAAACACTCAAACACACACTCATATACACATTCCACAATAAACTCTGGGACCAATAAAAACGGCACACACACACACACACACACACACACACACACACACAAACACACATATATACACACACACATAGAGATGTGCACAAAACCAGTCCCAAAATCCAGTGAACCATGACAGACTGTCACAGACCAACCAAAAATAAAATTAAAAAATCCTTTTTAACTCTTCTTCCCTCCCACCCCAGCTAGCCAGTCATACTGTCTCTTAAGACAATAAAACATTCCCTCAATATACACAAGAGGAAAAAGCCAGGTCAGTTCCTCTTCAACTTTATTGTCAAAGAATATGTATAAGAATATGTATATGTATTGTGAAAGAATATGTATAAGAATATGTATATGTATTTTTCCATATGTGTATTTTCATACACTGTTTTTAACATTTTCATTTTAATATCAGAGAATGTGTAATAATCAGTATGTAACAATACAAAGTTCATGCAAAGCTTTATACTTTAAATATATTTTATCATCAAAGAATGTATATATGCATTTTAATTCTCGAACTGTTTTTTAACATTTTTTATTATTCTCAAAGACTTTTGATAATCTTTTTCTAAAAAAGTGAAACCGGTTAAGTAAATAAATATTAAAAAAAAAAATAAGTGCATTTTCAAACCTTCTTTCATATATATTTCCACTCGTACGGTATTCCACAACTTTACTTTATTATATATATATATATATATATATATATATATATATATATATATATATATATATATATATATATATATATATATATATATATATACATATACATACATATATATACATGTACATATATATATACATATACGTATGTACATATATTTATATAGACAGCTGATGAAGGGATATTCCAAGTGGCTTTCCGTTTTCCTATGTGTTCGTTCCGTTGTCTGTAGTTTATTGTTCTAACGTCCTGTACCCTGATATGCATGTATATACACATGTAGATGTAAGTATGTACATATATGTGTGTATACATGTATATATATTCTTTGTATTATATACATATATATATACATATATACATATACATATATATATACATATATACATATATCAGGTCATCCCATAAGTTCTGTCCAAATTTTGAATAAAGAAAACAAGTGATCACATGTTATATGTAATTGAAATTTAATCATCAATGTACTTTCCCTGATTATCTATGATTTCCTTCCATCTATTTACAAGCTTTTTCATCCCATCAATGTAAAATTCTCTTGGTTTCAAAGCGAAGAACTCTTAAATGTCAGTTTCAACCTCCTCTTGGATTACGAAAGTTATGTCCCCCAAGTGATTCTGTAAACTACGAAACACATGGTAGTCTGAAGGAGCAAGGTCAGGAGAATAAGGTGGATGAGGAATTTTTTCCCAGCCAAGCTCTTCGATCTTCTGTGATATGATCTTTGCAGTGTGGGTCGCGCATTGTCCTGATGAAACAAAGAGACCGATAGAATAAGTACTAGGCTTACAAAGAATAAGTCCTGGGATCGATTTGCTTGACTAAAGGCAGTGCTCCAGCATGGCCGCAGTCAAATGACTGAAACAAGTAAAAGAGTAAAAGAGTATATGTATATATACGAGGTCTGATCAGTAAGTATTTGGACTGTTGGAATAGTAACGAAGCTAAAGCATGCAGAGTGAAGCCGCTGGGCAAAGATTGACCTTAAACTCTGCTGTGCATGTTCACTAAGTTTCAACGTTCTAGCTCACGTCCGCTGTTTACAGCAGTGCTTGGAAGGAAGATGTGTAGCTTTATGATCGTTGCATTGACCATGACAGAGAAAGTTGTCATGACGATATCTGCTCAGAGGCCTACGCAAAGTCGCAGAAAGGGTATGGGGAGGAGTATATGACCTACACACAAATATACAAGTGGTTCAGACGTTTCCAAGGCAGCCTAAAAAAATGTCGATATCGACGAACGTTCTGGGAGATCCGCTACTACCAGAACTGAGAAAAACATTGCAGATGTGTGAGCAGCTGTGAAGGGGAATCACCACCTGTGAATTATCAGAGGATGTGCAGATTAATCAGTTCAGTCCATTATCACTGAAGATTTGGGCACGAGACATGTGTCCGCCAAGTTTGTACCAAAACTGCTTTCAGCTGGCCAAAAAACGTTCGGGTATCTATATAATACTAAACTAGTATTAAGGGTTTAATATAACAGTAAACCCGTATTATTCCTCAATGAGCAGACATGATGAAAGTCATTGCAACATATGACTACCCTGTTATGGTGTTATCTGGAACCACGTTATACAATGTGTCCTTCCTTTTTGAAACTCGGGAGTGATTTCGAGATTTGGTTGTTGTTTCTGGCATACTGAGCGACTACATAGAACATCCGTTTATAAATAATTTCGTTTTGTTTTTCTTGTTTTTTTTATTTTTGTTTGTTTTGGGGTTTGTTTTTCTTTGTTTTTGTTTTCGGTTGAACGGCATATAACATATCTTACAATATTTGGGTCCGTCTCTATGTTGTGAGTTCAAATACCGCTGATTTCGACTTTACTTTTACTCTTTCGGGGATTAATCAAATAAAGTACTATTCTAATCGTCTAAAATTTGTGACCGTGTACAAGTTGCAGAAATCCTTTATTAGTTTATTATTAGTTTATTATTAATTAATTATAAATGAAAATTAGCCATAATGGTTTAATATGAAAGCAAGGGAATATTAATGATTAACAAAGCAGTTTGTCAATATTACTGGTTTCATTAAGGCTGGCAAAATCACTAGCACGCCAGGTAAAATGCAGAGCAGCATTTCGTCTGTCTTCGTGTTCTGAGTTCAAATTCCGTCGAGGTTGACTTTGCCTTTCATCCTTTTGGGGTCGATAACATATGTACCAGTTGAACACTGAGATCGATGTAATCAATTTACTCCCTCCCCCGAAACTGCTGGTCTTGAACCAAAACTTGAAATTGATATTACTGGCTTCATTAGCAGTAAACTAATACGTATTACAAAAGTGAAAAACACCACGTATAATTTAAACACCTGGTATAATTTAAGGTCAAGTAAGTATTTAAGTATTCTAATAATTCTCTGATACCCTTATGATATTATCAATGATATTTTTACCAAATATAAATTTTATAAATATAGAAACACAACTGGAGGAGGCTGGTCCAGAGAAGGGTGTACCGTGAATTCAACGAACTCCACGTTTACAAGATGTGCCTGCAACCATCTTACAAATTTTGCCATTCTGATGAATCCGTGGGTAAGTTTGAAAGCTTGTTTTTAATATTGTACTTTCCCACGAGGTCAACTTTATTTTTCAGGGTCGATAAGATATGTACCAGTTCAGCACTGGGGTCGATGTAATCGACTACTCCCCTCCCACAAAATGTTAGGCCATGTACCTGGATCAGAAAGAAATATTGTAATTTCTCACACATTAACGCAGCGAAACCAAATGATTAAGAAGCTTGATTCGTAATCAAAGAGGTACCAGATGCATTCTTAATGCCTCACATCTTAAGCAAGTATCTTTGATCACAGCTTTGGATCGATATAAGCTACGTGAGTGAAGTTTAGTGGACGGAAACTATGTGGAATCTTGCCGGATTGATTGTACGTGTAATTTAAAAGTCTTACTTTGTCACACTGTGTTACTCAGCTTCCACCTGAAAATTACATCCATCCGTTGCCTGTCCTGTGTATCACATGTAACGCGCAGAAAATATTTTTCCTGGCATCCATGCATCATATATGATACACATTCAAATTTTTTCAACCACCAGAGTAACTTGGGTCGACGGAAGGAAATATTATCTTATTCAGAACGTATAAACCAAAGGCTAACTGAAATGAAAATAACCACAGACATCTAAGACAAACATAAAAATACTTTAGACGGGCAAAGGGTTAAGAGTACATTTGTCTGTGGGATACTCTGACATTTATATGTTAATTCACTGAGTAGGTTACTAAGTTAATTGAACGGCTGAATACTCATCGGTGAAACAAACAGATCTTCCTTTTATCGTTCACTTTTTTCAGTCATTATACTGCAGCCATGCTGGAGGACAACCTTGAAGAATTTTTAGTCGAATGAATCGACCAGGTTCTTGTTTGTTTTCTTTTAATGCTTGGTACTTATTCGATCGGTCTCGAATCGCTAAGTTACGGGGATGTAAACACACCAACACCGGTTGTCAAGCAGCGGTGAAGGACAAATACAGACACAAAGACACACACAGGGCTTCTTTCAGTTTCCGTCCGCCAAATCCACTCACGGCTTTGTTCGGACCGAGGCTATAGTAGAAGACACATACCCAAGGTGCCACGCAGAGGAACTGAACCCAGAATCATGATTTTCGGAAGCAAGCTTCAAAAGATAATCTACTAGTGAAACAGCAGAATCCTATTAAACTACTGATCAGTTTGTGTTGACAAATAATAAAAATAAAATGTTCACATAGTTAGCTAAGTCAGTATGTCAGGAGAATGAGGAGGAATCTGATGTTTCGGATACAGCCCTTCATTGCAAAGGGAAAATTACTATCAATCCTAAAAGAGCTACTACCACTATAATAACTATTACTAGTGTTCTAAATTATCTAATAAATTGTTATTGCGGAGATGTACTTGCATAGCAAGTGACCTGATCTGAGATCGTGTGCTGGAACGAAAACAATTGCAGCGTGGAAGGTGTTTATAAGCCATTTAAAATAACACACAAAAGCCGTTAGATTCACTTCAACATTTAAATTTAATTTGTCAAAATATTTTCGTCGCTTTGAGACCGCGACCTGTTATTGCATAATTTCTAAATACCTGATTATGTCAGAATTACGATGTTTGTAGTGAGGAAATGTATGGAAGGCAGAACGTGTTACAAATGTCAACACTATTTACATTTATATTTATATTTCTTTATTGTTTAACAACAGACTGATGTCCAAACGACACATGCAATCCAGTTGATAACAACGATTGGCTGTTGGATCTCTATCGTAGCACTCGTCATCACTATTCTAGTTTATATCACCTGCTGGAAGTAAGGAGCACTTTTCTTTGTATTTGTAAAAAATACATCTTACATTTGTGGATTTACAATGCTACCATTAGTTTCATGTGCATACGTGAGATTATCATTTAAAAAAGTTAGTAGCCTCACCTAGCTTTATCCAAAACGGAAACGGGTAATCAACATTTTTTTGTCGTAAGTGGAAACGCTAGATAATCGCGATATTCTCGCATGAAACTAAAGCTACCATTGTAAATCCAAAAATTGTGTGTGTGTGTGTGTGTGTGTGTGTGTGAGAGAGAGAGAGAAAGAAAGAAGGAGGGAAGGAAGGAAGGAAGCTACGAAGCGAAAATCTATAAGATTCGTGAGAATCTTACACTTTCTCTTGAAACAACTGTAAATAATCTTGAATAGTGATGGAATTGGATTTTTGTTTTGTTTCTCGTTTTGCTAGACACGTGGCATCTCGCGATGTAGCAAAATCTCGCAGTGTTCTGCTTATAAACCTTTGTTTGTCATTGGCATGTGTCTACCTGATATTTTTGTTTGGCATTGAGAGAACTTACGATAAGGTAAGAATTGCAATATTATTATTATTATTATTGTTATTATTATTATTATTATTCAGTAGTTTTATTTTTATAACGTGCTTTCACTTCACTGCCGAGCGCAGCTCTGTGTGCCTTGGGTATGTGCTGTGGTTTGCTGTGATGCTCTTATGGTTACAATCTTTATAATTATTATTGTTATTGCTGTTGTTGTTGTTATTATTATTATTATTATTATTATTATTATTATTATTATTATTATTATTATTATATGTTTGACTTATTATTATTATTATTATTTATTTATTTACTTTTAATCTGCATGTTTATTACATTCACTCGCCGAGACACACCCTGCGTCCGAGGGCGAGTGAAGGATAAGAGATGTTACAGTATGACTAAAAGCTTGGGGAGGGGGAGTGGCAGGGACCGTATCGGAATATCTTCGTGTAATACAACACAGACATTTAGGGTTTTTCTAAGAATGTGGGTAGTACTTATCAGCACACTCTTTTGGATTTCTCTGAGACATAGTTCTCCTGAGATATTATCTAGATGTTTCTGACATCCCTTTTTTATCATATCTAGGGCACCCAAAATAACAGGAACAGTTCTCGCTTTATGATGCCACTTTTTTTGTATTTCAATTGCAGGTCCTTATATTTACTTAATTTGTCAAATTCCATTACAGATATATTTTTATCAGTGGGAACGCTTACATCTATTAGTCTACATGTATTTTCTTCCCTGTCTTTAATGACTATGTCTGGTCGTTCTGTCAGTGTTGACGGGAAAATGTCAGAAGATAGTGACATTTTTACCTTCATCGACCAGTAAGTAGGAGTGCTAATTTTGTAGTGTTTACATATTTTCCACTGTAAATACTGTCCTACCCTATCGTGGCGATGTTGTTGTTGTTATTATTATTATTATTATTATTATTATTATTATTATTATTATTATTATCATCATTATTATTATTATTAGTTAACATGCCGGGCAAAATCCTTAGTGGCATTTCGTCCGACTATATTCTGAGTTCAAATTCCGCCGAGGCCGATTTTGCCTTTCATCCTTTCAAGATCGATAAAATAAATACCAGTTAAGCACTAGGGTCAATGTAATCAACTAGTCCCCTCCCCCCTAAATTGCCGGTTTTGTGTCAACATCCTATCGCAT
The DNA here is from genome assembly GCF_046866305.1 of Octopus bimaculoides. NCBI lineage: Eukaryota > Metazoa > Mollusca > Cephalopoda > Octopoda > Octopodidae > Octopus > Octopus bimaculoides. The sequence goes on along the minus strand of NC_142931.1, from coordinate 77,160,806 downwards.
CTCTTTTCCCATTTGAAAATATGTGTAGCAGCAGCAGCAGCAGCAGCAGCAGTAGTAGTAGTAGTAGTGGTGGTGGTGGTGGTGGTGGTGGTGGAAGTAGTAGTAGTAGTAGTAGTAGTAGTAGTATCATCATCACCATCATCCTCATCGTCAGTGGTTGTCTGGTGGACGAGGCTGAAAGGCATGAGGACAAATACACTCTTCTTTGGTAGAGGTCCCATTGATTTCTTCAAGTTTCACTTGGAAAAAAGACACTGAGAGTGGAGAGGGAAATGCTCTCCTCGAGCGATTTTATTGAAAAGTGGGTGAAAGTTGCGAAAATGGCAAGAGTGGATGGTACCTCTTTAAGTGTAGAACTGTGAGCTGGAGTAAGGGAATTGGATAGGGCACTTACTCTTGATGTTCAGGGAGATATTGGGCAGTCTGGTTCCTCGATTATCCCTAGAGATCATCCTGTATCAGGAGAACTACATCTCTGTCATCAACTCCCGTTTTTTTTTTTTTTAACCTTTGTATACTATGTATGTTTCCTTTCTCCTTCATTATATACCGAATATACTTACCCCTTTTCTTGTTATTTATTTATTTATTTTACCATTTCATTATATGAACCCCCGCCCCCACGCTTTGTGTCTGTCTTTGTATTGTCACCCTCATTCTTCGCCCTGATGGCAAATAAATGAAATCATTATAATTATCATTATAAGGCGGTGAGCTGGTAGAATCGTTAGCGTGATGGACGAAATGCCTAGCAGTATTTCGCCCGTCGCTATGCTCTGAGTTCAAATTCCGCCGAGTTCGACTTTGCCTTTCATCCTTTCGGGGTCGATAAATTAAGTACAAGTGAAACACTGGGGTCGATGTAATTTGCATATGTGTGTGTATGTGTACGTGTGAATGTGAAAGATGCGCGTATGGGGGGTGTTTTGTATCAGTATACTTATTTATAGATATATATGTTCTACCTTGATATCAGGGTATTGTCGGCTCCCTCACCTCGTTTACAATATACTTGTTTTATATTTCAGGATGTATGTACAGCAACAGCTATACTCTTGTTATACTTCCTGTTGGTAGCTTTCTTTAGTATGCTTGCAGAGGGTATAGATATAGCTGTAGCATTGACAGTTGTATTTACTTCCGACTTCCCACGTTTGCCATGGCTGATTGCAACTTCCTGGCGTAAGTTAATCAACCTAATTATGTATACATTTTCATTGATCTGAAAGAAATTATCTACCTCTTCGTGGTGTGTGAATGTGTTCCTATCGCATCTCTTTTCCCATGAAATTGATTTTTGTCTTTTAATAAAATAAATGATTCGTACCTCACCCAACATATGAAATATTGTATAGAATGCCGGGGTTGAGATTAAATATTTCTACATTTTCCTAAAGAAAAATCTATAATTTGGAGGAAAATATGAAGCGTTATTAAATTTTGAGAATAATTAGTGATAAAATTATTTATTTTCTGAGGCTTCAATAGGTTCTATGAAACCAGAATATCTGATACTCAAGCTAGCAAGCAATGAAACAAGCGTGATGTAAAACTGACATCTGATTCTTTGTTGATTGGACATGCTGGGTGAGAAATCATGATGGTATTTTTGAGCAATACAGCAAAAAGAAAGGCCCGGAGAAACTACGGGTTTGTCCGTGTCGTCAAAAATCATTTTAGAGAATTTTTAAATTTGGGTTAGTTCGTATGCCGTGGGAGAAGCGAATGCACTTTCGGTTAACGGTAGAACATTGGTTGCAGAAATCTGCTCAGTGAAAGATTTAT
>NC_142931.1:77019021-77156521 GCF_046866305.1 Octopus bimaculoides | reverse complement strand
TCTCTCTTTCCATCTCTCTCTCTCTTCTATCTTCTTTCCTTTCTCTCACACTTCCCCCTCTCTTTGTATATTTTTCGCATTCTCTCTCTATGTATATTTTTCTGTTTTTCTCTCTCCCTCTCTCTTTCTCTCTCCCTCTCTCTCTCTCTCCTTTTTTGGTTTTTCTCACTCTCACTCTCTCTCAATTTCTTTAACGTTAACCCTCATTCTGTTTTTCTCACTTTTTCTTCTGTCTCTTTGATTCTCTTTTTCTCTCTTTTCACTTCAATTTTTCCTCACTTTCATTCGCGTCCACCATTTTAGATTTTACTTTTCCTTTCTCTCTCCCTTCCCTCTCCCCACTTTTCAGTCACGTGCGCACGCACGCACACACACACACACACACACACACTGTCAGAAACGTTAGCACGCCGGGCGAAATGCTTAGCGGTATTCCGTCTGCTGCTACGTTCTGAGTTTAAATTCCGCCGAGGTCGACTTTGCCTTTCATCCTTTCGGGGTCGATTAAATAAGTACCAGTTACGCACTGGGGTCGGTATAATCGACTTAATCCGTTTGTCTGTCCTTGTTTGTCCCCTCTGTGTGTAGCCCCTTGTGAGTAGTAAAGAAATAACACACACACACGAATAATTTCTCTCCACATCTGCACATTTTTTTCAGTATCTTTACGTAAAGCAAAATCTATTAATGTAATATTCATAATTTTCTGTATGAGTACAAGCAACCACATGGTTCTGGGTTCGATCCTTTTGCACGTCACTTTGAGCAAATGTCTTCGTAACTACAATTTCGACCACTACATTTGGCAAATGGAAGCTATACAGTACAGGAGTTAAGGTCAGTCGATTATAGTTGCTTATAGATCTGCACTCACAATAGGATGCTGGCCTGTGTAAGGATTTTCAGAAGCAGTAGTAGCAGCATGTGCATACAAGTTTCCTCTGTCTACACCACCGATGATATCCAAGGGTTGGCACCAATGTCATTGCATGGGCTGTCGTCAGAACGCAGAGGGCCAGAACACATATCGCAAGACACTCTATTCGATGCTCTTAACAACTTCAACAATCCGCTGCCCATAATAGACCCTTTTTCATTTAAACTCCGAAAAGATGAGAGGCAAAGTTAACCTTGACGGAATTCGAATTCGGATCGTAGAGAACTGGAACAAATACTGCAGCGCATTTTCCCGACACTCTAACAACTCTGCTAATCCGCAATTTTTCAACAGTTTAATCCCTGCCCTGAGGGGGATGTATCTATATGTAGGTGGGGGGTTATCTATATACACACGTACATACATTTACATGTGTATATGTAAATGTGTATATGTATGTGTGTGTGCGCGCGCACGTGCGTAAACATCATACCAAATAACACAAGCAAAATTTGAGGCAAACAGGAAAAACAAAAATAGCATGCAGAGTCAGATGTGAAAACAGATCGCAGAAAGCGTAGAAATATAATGCAAAAGAGCGACTAAGAAGTGTACAATGAAACTGAATACGCTCAAGATATAAACAAATTCCTTGTGATACCTTTTATAAAAGGGGAAAAAACGAATTTAAAAAATAATTTGGAAGCAGTTTCACCAATATATAAGAGGTTATAAAAGTGACGTTTAAGACCGTAAACGACGTTTTTAGGGGTGGCTAACATGGAAGTGATATTGATTGGGACTAAGAAGTGTAGTGATGTACAGGATGGGAGGGCATGTGTTACACAGGGCTCGGGAGCAGGGAATGATCCGAGATGGATACTAGGAATGTTAGAGGAGCATTGAACTAAAAAGCACACAAATTAAGAGTCTAATGGAAACAGGGGAGGGTTTGTTCATGGAATATGATACAGGTGGAAGTGTCTAAATGTGCAAAACGGACCATCAAAGAGATAAGATATTGGAGTGGAAGGGAAGGAATAAAGCAAATGGCCAAGAGTAGGGAAAATGTGGTGAGGGAGTGCAAGAATGGAGGAGAGGATTATTGACACTGGTCTGGGAATAACCATGACACACGAATTAGGGAGTCATCAGATGGGACTGGGTTTTAAAATCGTGACGACGAAGATGCAGGAATTGTAAGAAATGGAAGATTTAGAGTAGTTAGGTGTGAAGAGGTGAATTCGAGGTAAGTGTAAGGGTCCGTTGGTTTATAGAAATTACACGTGGAGAAGGAGAGGTTTGGGTAATCAATGATGGCAGAGTTATCGAAGGAAGTGATGGAGGAAGAGGAGAAGGCAGAAGTGATTTGAAGAGTTGATGAAGGTGGTGAGTTGAGTATGGGGGAGAAAGGCAGTTCTGGTGCCATCATCACTGTACTTACCATACAGTTCAGGAATGGGACCAGAGAAATGGACAATGATTTCACCCTTGATATAGAAGGTTAGTGCAGCTAGAGTTGATTCTGTTTACCATGGCTGCTCTGTTGAGATGCAATTCAAAAGACAAGCAGAGCAAGGCAGAAGAGATCAGAGTTGCTGGGTCGAGGCAAGTGCGACAACCTAAGGATTACACGAAGGTCAGAATATTGTCGTGTAGTAATTTAATATTCAGTGTGAAGAGGAGTATGGAAGAGTTATGTGAGAAAAAGGAATTGAAATGATAAATAGTTAGTATTACGAATGTAAGAAAGAAGGGTAGCTAGTAAGGGTTGGAGAGCCCTATGAAAATATTTAAAGGAAGCGGGGCAACTGCAAGCAGAAACTTCGGGGCGGCCGTTGTCATCGATTTATGTATTCTGAGAAGGAAATAGATGGTGTGGATGCAGACTGCGGACAATCAAGTCGATAGCACAGTGAGGGAGAGGGGACAAAGTGGTGAGATCTGTTATCATTGTAGATAACAGGACATTTTGGCTAGGGGCAAAGTGGGATTATTCAATTAGCTAGATGCTATAGAGACCGTCACACAACCACTGCGTTACCTTTGTCAGCCGGTTTGATTACCATATAGTCTCAGCGTTGGAGTTCGCGAAGTACGGAGAGTTCAACTCGATGATGTTGCAGCGATGAGAAAGAACTCTTACGAAAGTGAAAACGGTTCACCAAGAAATAATATAGAGAGTTATCTCTTGTTTTCTCAGCTAAATATGTTCGCAATGTGGTGATGGATTGGCAAAATCGTTAGTTTATGTTTCTTTGTTTTATAAGTTCGAAATTCGCTGAGATCGATATCAAGGAGGGTCGATACAAGTAATGTAACAATCAGATGCTAAGCTAAGATCGATACTATTGACTGTTTTCTTCCAAAACTATTTGGCCTGTTCTTCTTGAGTGTCGAATAAGGTTTCTTATGGCATTTAGCTACTGCCAAAATCGGCATTACCCTTCATCCTTTCAGTGGTGGTTGATTAAAATAAAGTAGCCATCATGTTGCAAGGTCGATATAATCCCAAAATGTGTAGTTTTGTGTTGCTATTTGTGTTTCATGACTTATGTGAAATAATTTCTTTTTTGTTTTGTTTTGATTTTTGTATACTTAATTTTCATTGTTCTTTTTTCTCTTACTTACACCAGGCGAACATCATATGCTGTATATTTGCACTCAGGGCCTTAATGTCAGCAGGCTCTATATTGAAACATACTACTAAACCAACTACTGCAGAACGTATAAGGTAAGCACAATATTTTCTTTCAGTTTAGTCGCCGTGTTTGTTCTATTATCCATTTGAGACCATGCTGGTGATCAGACAGAATGGTTAGCACACCGAGCAAAACAGCTATTTCGACTCCTTTATCGCAAATAGCTGATATGTGGTAGCAGGGTGTGCTAGAAATAACAGCCAAATCTTTGGAGGTGAGGTACGTTGAATTCTTTGTAAGCCTAGTACTTATTCTATAGGTCTCTTTTGCCGAACCGCTAGCTTACAGGGACGTAAGCACACTAACATCGGTTGTCAAGCGATGCTGGGGGACAAGGACACACACACACACACACACACACATATATATATATATATATATATATATATATATATATATATATATATATATATATATATATATATATATATATATATATATGCTATGGGCTTCTTTCAGTTTCCGTTTGCCAAATCCACTCACAAGGCTTTGCACAGCCCGAGGCTATAGCAGAAGACACTTGCCCAAGGTGCTACGAAGTGGGACTGACCTCAGAACCATGTAATTTGTAAGCAACCTACTTACCACACAGCCACGCTGCGCCTATATATGTGTGCGTGTGTGTGTGTGTGTGTGTGTGTATATCTTGGTTGTTTTTTTTTTATTGGTCAGTTATTTTTAGCGTTGACAGAAAAAAAGTCATTCTAAAATTGTTTTTTAACGTAAGTTTGCCCAAACAAGTCGAATGCTTACACAGACCAGGTTTTACAGCCACATCATCCAAACCGACCGGCTGAAACCGAGCTTAGCTACTAGTATGTGTGCGTGTGTGTGTGTGTGTGTGTGTGTGTGTGTGTGTGTGTGTGTGTGTGTGTGTGTGTGTAATGATATACATACGTATATATATAAAATCATATTTATATACGTGTGCGTGTGTGTGTTTGTGTGTGTGTGAAGGCGCATGGCTTAGTGGTTAAGGTATTGCACTCACAATTGCGAGATCGTGGGTTCGAATCCCCAGACCGGGCGGTGCTTTTTGTTCTTGAGCAAAGCACTTCATTTCACGCTTCTCTGCGATCATTTCGACATCTGACATGCAGCAACAGTTGCACCTGTACAGATAATGTCGATCTGATTGAGGGGTGAGCTTATGTGTACACAAACATCTGATCGCTATAAATAAATCATCTGTGTGGTTGTTGTGTAAGAAATTGTCGAACCCTCATACGTCGTCTAATGACGGGAGAGTCCAACATGTATATATATATATATATATATATATATATATATATATATATATCAGAAATGAAACAATAAATTTAGCAATTATAAATTCAATTCAATTTAGATATTTTATACAAACAAAGGACACATCTCATAAATTACAGCTGTTTCCGCTTCATTAATAAAATGAAGTTTTTCAAGAATAATCAAATCCGTTTAAATTTGTAATGATGCTTTATCAGATTAACATACCTTCTTAACTATTTGACGAAAAATATCAAAATCATAGATATATATATAATCATATTTTTACCTAAGCAAATCACATGTAATTATTTGGTCAAATCGCACCAATTTCATCTTTACCGTTCAGCCTTATGGCTTCAATAGAATAAGCTACCAGTCAAAAACTAGGATCACTTTAATTGTCTACGCTTTTCTCCAGAATATGTGGCCTACTGTGAATGCTGAAATTAATAATTTTGCTATCCCCAGTATCTATCTAGCTGCAAGGAGATATACAAAATTATTTCGTTGAGATGTGATACTAGAAAATGCTCAACTGTTTTTTTTTATCTCTTACTAGCAAGCATACTTGTCCTTTGGACGGTTTAAGTTGCTTGATATTATCATTTTCACCAAATAATTGAACTACCGTGAAGATTTGAGTAGCACAGCAATCTATATTTCCGATTAACCAAGGAACGGAAAGCCAAATTGAAGGTTGTTATTGTGGAGGTCGTTGCACTTTAATGATCATAGAATATATACGTTTGCAAGCGATGCAAAGTAGAGCTGCTGAAGTGTTTTGGAAGTAGATTACGGATAATGACTACAAAATATAGTTGTTTTACATGAAAGCGAAATTTCTTGTAAGAAACAGTCACATAAATGGTGTAAGGAAATTGAAGGAAGACGTTGAAGCTTCCCGTCTGCGAGTTTATTTTATTCAATAGCAAAGGGAGCTATTTTTTCGGAGAGAAGTATGATTGGTACGTTAGAAAATAGCAATATAATACCTACTTGAAAAAGTAGAGTTAAAGGAATGTATTTGCTGTGTGCTTACAGTGTACGACCACTCTGAAACTGACTTCAGGTAACGAAAAATGAAGAGTTAGACTTCAATTCACGAATACTGCTTTGAATCTTTAGCAGTTCGCAGTGAAAAGATGTCGCGTTGTAAGGCAGACAGATAATTGTGAAGTTGTAAGGACGATAACAGTGAGCAGAATACACGTATAAATATAGAGATTAAGATTGTTTAGTATTGGCTATTCATCGCGTACTGTATTCCTGGTCAATTTAATCACCGTGAAAAGTAGAGAGTCAAAATAAATAAATAGACAAAATCCTTTCATTTTTATAATATTCCCTAACCAAAACACTGAAAGAATATATAAATATTGAAGAAACAATATACACCAATACACATATAAAAGTAATAATACACAATTACAACATATAAATAAATAATAAATCAAAACAATATGAAAACCACAAAAAAGTACTCTCTAATGCCAATATACGACCATATAGATTAAAAAAGTATGGAAAACTCTACATAAAAAAATCTATGTCCATTTACGTCTATTTACACGGACCATCCTTGGGACATAAGTAATGTGTGCGTAAAGTTTGGTGAAAATCGGTTGAGAATTGTGGAAATGTATGCTTTAGTCATTATGCACACACATACTGCGATTTATATACAATAGATAACACATAACAGAATTTTTTAATCAACAAAATAGAAATATTAATTGTTTAATTTCAATTAAGACCACAGAATATTATAATATATCATATAAGGATCGAAATTTTAATCAGAAATGCTGATTACTCCAAAAATGAACTGTTACATTTGAACTATCTGTAAAACGTTTTCACTTCTTTTACGTTGCCTTTCAGGAAAGGAGCTCGGGCGCTGCTGGTTTTGTCCCCGTTGTTGGGTTTTACATGGATCATCGGTCTATTTGCCGTCAATGAGGACACTGTGGTATTTGAATACATATTCGCTATACTTGCAACATTACAGGTTTGTGTTCATTTAAGAGCTTCGCTTCAGCCATAATCATTGTTTCATTTAATCGCAATTCTTGTAAATTATTAACATTTGTTTCAAATTTTTAAATAGATATGCATAAAGAAGAAAATTTTCTACATACATAAATGTATGCATACATAAATATATACATACATACATGCATACATATAGATATGCATGTGTGTGTATATATATATATATATATATATATATATATATATATATGCTGTAAAAAAAGCAACCACAAACCGGATGTGTCTGTCTCCAACAATAGAGAGCAGTCGCCATATTTCATCACATAACTGCCATTTCTGAATCGGCCGTAATGGAAATATGACACTGTACACTTCGATATATATACCCACTCTACTGACAAATATACAAGAGCATGGTTTTTTCTGATTTAGGCTATAGATACATACTCACACACAACACACACACGCGCGTGCGTGTGTGTGTGTGTGTGTGTGTGTGTGTAAAACACAAAGGAATAGGCATTTCAAGATCTTGACATATACTTTATAAGCACTCTGTTGTTGTCCGAAATTGGATATTTAAGCTCAGACTAAACTCAGTGTATAGAGAAAAAATATATAAATGAATATAATTTCAGCTATAGTAACAGCAACTTATTTAGGTCAGAACAAATTCATTGACCATTGATGCTAAATATTATAATATAAATCGCAGTGAAAGATAGGATATAGGATATTTCGAAGTTAGACACACAATAACTCATTAAGATGATTCGAAAAAGTTAAGCAAATATTGTTGATAAGGGGTAATGTCTCATACCCATAAAAATAGAATTGATATCTGATTTAAAGTAAACACTAAAGAAACCCTAGAAGTTTATGTCAGAAGGATTAGTAGAAATAATAAGACAAGTAGGAAAAAAGAAAAAAATAGTCATAAAATAACGATCATAAAACCACCTCAGTAGCAGAATAGCAAAACTAGTACTATCTAGATAAAACCATTTAAGAAACGTTCGGAGATTTCTGGATCATATAATACTATAACCGCAGGTGCTAAATCTAGCGAATAGAGTGAGTGCCGAAGCGATAACATGTTCTTTTGACCGAGAAACTCACGAGTGAGGAGAGCTCGGTGACAGGGTGTATTGTCTCGGTGACAGGGTACATCTGTTCCACAAGTCTCGTTGTCGTAAGCTTGCCGAAATATACTCAATGTCCCTGCAGCAGGCTTCCCAAATTTAACGCAAAATTTCATGTTGGCACTTTGTTCCAACTTGCTTTCCATGACAAAATCGCAGACTACAACATACACGTGATCGCAAAAACACAAATTTCACAACTTGCGAAATAAGCAAAGCGATGTCACTCGGTAGACTGCCTCATGAAAGCCAGTATAATTCCTTTCAATGCTGTCGGAGTTGTTATGGCTGCTCGGTGTACAACTTCTTTAGTGAAACAGATCTACTGACCGGACAATTAGACGAATTTCAACGGTAACAAATTGGTTGATGCGGTGACCGTGATACTTCTAATCTTGTTGGTGTCGACAATACGTTTGCTAGCTCTCACTGCGCACGCAATCATGTGCTGCCACCTGTCAGTGCGAGACAGAACTAGTCCGGTAATGTTTTCATACCACCTTTTTGATATGTTTATGAATAATTTTCAATGGGTGTAGCTTGCACTGCACACACCCCCACCTATTGGCCCAAGAAGACTTCCGCTGGTGAGACATGAAAATTGATAAAACCAGGGACTTCCAAGGATTCAGATTTTATTTCGGAGATTTCTTTCTCCTTGGTAGATTACCACCCAAGATTAAAGAGCTTCTACCTGCCCATGAGGTAAGCTATCCCATTCCAGACACCAAACCGACACTCAAACACTCTATAAAGGGATCAAATATCACTCCAGTGATCGACGCGGAGTAGCTCATACATATAAAAATGAAAGAAAAGTACGATATGTGATTTGCAAATGTAAATAAGAATTAAATATAAATAATACATATAAATATAAAAATTTAAAGATATGCACAAATATAAATAAATATGTATATAAAAGTAAAAATATACATATACATATAAAAAAGTAAAAGATATGCAATTGCAAAATATAAAGATTTGAATATAAATAATATATATACTCTTTTACTCTTTTACTTGTTTCAGTCATTTTGACTGCGGCCATGCTGGAGCACCGCCTTTAGTTGAGCAAATCGACCCCAGGACTTATTCTTTGGAAGCCTAGTACTTATTCTATCGGTCTCTTTTGCCGAACCGCTAGGTTACGGGGACGTAAACACACCACCATCGGTTGTCAACCGATGGTGGGGGGACAAACACAGACACACAAACACACATACATATATATATATATACATATATACGACGGGCTTCTTTCAGTTTCCGTCTACCAAATCCACTCACAAGGCTTTGGTCGGCCCGAGGCTATAGTAGAAGACACTTGCCCAAGGTGCCACGCAGTGGGACTGAACCCGGAACCATGTGGTTGGTAAGCAAGCTACTTACCACACAGCCACTCCATATACATGCATATAAAAAAAAAGATATATACATATTTACAGATATTTTGTCAAGTCGCTCTGAGTGCTACCGGTAATATGTAATCCAGTACAACCTGTCGCATGGTTGGGTCGTCGGCGACTAAACTGGTAACCCCACCAGGCTTGCTTGGTGAGGAGGGTGTTGTTGGATACCATGCAGGATGAAAAATAGGACCCGTCAAAGAGCAGAGGAACTCCTGAACAGTCAATGGCCATCCAACAAAATATATATATATATATATATATATATATATATATATATATATATATATAGGAGAATATACGAAAAAACAACAACAGACGAGGACAGGTGGTGTAAATAACAAAAGGATGTATTAGTATGACGCTCGGGAATACGGAAAGTCTTTGACGTTTCTAGCTACGCTCTTCAACAGAAAGAATACGGAGACAAGGAGAAAAACACGGAGAAAAAAAATTGAATAGTGTCCAGTCAACGGTCAATCATAATAATGGCTGATCATAACAATGGCTGACCGGAAGTTAGAAATTCTTTTTTCAGGAGAGCTAAGAAAAGGGGGAGATAACAAACGGTGATCGAAGAACGAGTGGCTGTGTGTGGGAGATAGAATGCTGGTGATCTTGACGTATGTAGTGTGAAAATGGAGAAGGGAGAAAGCACTTGGTCAGTTGTAGTGTGATGCGAGGGTATTGGTGTGGTGTGATGTGAGGGTGTTGGGAGGTGGGGAAGGCATGGGTGGAGTGTGGGTTAGGCTGAGGGTGGGGTAGAGGTAGGGGTCTGTGGGTAGGGGTATGTGGGTAGGGGTGGGTGGTGGGTGTAAGGAATTGGATGGGGTGGAGTGGGAAGGTAGAGTAGGAGTGTGTTGGGGTGTGGTGGGATGAGCTTATGAGGGGGTGTTGACGATGAAGGGGGAAGGGGAAGGGGGATGTAAGAGAGGGGGAAGAGGGGGAAGATGGGTATGGGAGGGGAGGGAGAGAGGGTGGGTATAAGAGAGGGAAGGTGGATTGAGAGAGGGGGAAGGTGGGTATGGGGGAATGACTATGTGTGTGTGTGTGTGCAACTATATATATATATATATATATATATATATATATATATATATACAGCCATGTGTATGTGTACAAGCGAGTAAGTGGGTGAGTACACCAAAAAACCTCATTGCATACAAAATCATTGATTAGTTTCTCAAAAATAGAAGCCCGCATTAATCGCAATGCTGTGTACTTGTTATGCGTTACTCTTCGGGCTTACAAGACCAACTTCCTCTTCACATTCATTTTTAGATTAACTATCTTCACATTCATTTTTAGAATATTTATCCCCTTCAACAATGAACTGCAAACAGTTAACAAGTGTATTGTCGACGCTGTCAACATTAGAAGTTTCACGGTCATCGCATCAACCAATTTGTTACCGTTGAAATTCGTCTAATGGTCCGGTCAGTTGATCTGTTTCACTAAAGTTGTACATCGAGCAGCCATAACACCTCCAACAGCATTGAAAGGAATTATACTGGCCGAACAGCTAGCTTTGTGTGTGTCGTTTCCTTCAATATTACCACTAACTTCAGGTCAAAGAACTGGCGAAATTTCATATGTCTGTCTCATTTTGTCTGAAAATACATAGAGCAGGGGCTTCCATATACCCCCACCAATCAAAAGAAACATCATTGATAGAGCTACCGCAATCTTAATTGGTCACAGAGCTTTATCTTCTGCCTATCTAATCAATTCCAGATATTAAAACATGCTGCAAAATCTCTTAGCAGATCAGTTATGCTACCTAACTACTACCAGGTATGGAGGCTCCTCTTTAAAATTCTCCATACATTTCCAGAGCCCATAAGTTACAAGATATAATTAAATGTATTAAGCGATCCTTCAATTTTTTTTACTTTTTTACACATATAACAATATATGAAAATATTTATATATATATATATATATATATATATATATATATATATATATATATATATATATATATATATATATATATATATATATATATATATATATATATATGTATATATATATATATATATATATATATATATATATATGCATATATATGCGAGACATACAGTCAGTAGTGAGCTTTTGCGTGTAAGGTCATTTCTTATGGCCCTGACATAAATTGGATTAGTTACAGATGTAGTGCTTTTAAGCATAAGAGTGTTCATTCTCATAACCTTGGGCTAAACAACATCAACAACAACCTAGTTGTAAGAGGCTAGGTAGATTTAATTTACAACTGGACCGTCGTCATCGTCGTCATTGTTGTTGTTGTTATTGTTGTTGTTTAGCCCAACATAAATTTTTGATCAAAGACATTGCAGCCATGACCATAAATTGTTTTTGTTTTTGTTTTTTTTTGTTGGTTTTTTTTACTTTTGATTGGAATTCCTTTTGATTGTGGTTCCTATCCAATGTCTAGATCCACATGTACTGAGGTGGCAAGAATTATATACATGCTTTGTTCCATGGTCACAGGGGGAGGAGGGGGAGGGGGAGGGGAGGAGGGGAGGGGAGGAGGGGAGGGGAGGAGGGGAGGGGAGGGGAGGAGGGGAGGGGAGGAGAGGAGGGGAGGGGAGGAGGGGAGGGGAGGGGAGGAGGGGAGGGGAGGGGAGGAGGGGAGGAGGGGAGGAGGGGAGGAGGGGAGGAGGGGAGGGGAGGAGGGGAGGGGAGGAGGGGAGGAGGGGAGGAGGGGAGGAGGGGAGGTGAGGGGGGAGGGGGAGGGGGGGAGGGGGGAGGGGGGAGGGGGGGAGGGGGGAGGGGAGGAGGGGAGGGGAGGAGGGGGGGGGAGGAGGAGGAGGATTGCTAAAGAAAAAGACAAATTGGGATTCGAAGATATTCAAAAGAAAGTGGGGAATGAGAAACAACTCCGTGGCTGGTCAACACTTCTGCAATACGCGACAGAGAAGTAAGCTTGAGTAAAAGCCAACTATAGGTCAAAAGGTTATTTTGAGTTAAAAGCAAAAGCAGAAGGATGTATTTTACCTAAACAGGACCAATACCTAGGCACAAATAATTACAATATATGTATTGTCATCCGAAATGGAGATGAGTACCAACACGTCCATGTGGCACGCTTGAAAAATTGTGAAAATCTCTTCACATAAAACTATTGGTTGCCTTGTTAACTCACAAATAAAAAATTTTTATCCACCAATGTGGTTTTGAGCACTCATTCAAACTATATGTGTATATATATATATCAGAAAAGATATTAACACAGTACAAGGTAAAGACCTATCCATAGTCAACAGAGTCATAGCTAATAAAGCTTATACAGAGATCAAAGAAAACCGTACCCATATCATTATCAAGTACAGTACGAAAATGTATGTATACTGATAGACATCTTCACCTTTTTAACCAACATATCACACGGGTGCGAATGGAGAAGGTATTAAAGCACAGGGCTCTTGAAATCAAAGTAAACAGGATGCGGAGCATAAAATAGAAAACAGTAACTGCAATAATTGGAGAGCTGGGTATAAGAAAACATCATGAACTAAAACATAAAATCAATACAAGGGTAATTTTCACACAGCCCAGAAAATATCGCTGCTCGACACAACACAAACCCTACACAAGACACTTTCACTTCAATAGCACAACTCAAACAGTGCACTATCTACTCACAACACCTAGTCTATAATTACCACCCAGTGATCCAGCACAATACTGGTTTTATATAATTAATGCACAATACACACGCTACGCAGTTGACTCCCAATAATATAACACGCAATATACTCTACACTATCACTACCCAACACTAAGACACATAATACATTGCACACAGTCTGTACAGGAGCAAAGATACCACATAATCTACACAACAGAAGAAATACTAAAATGTCACCAGAAATAACACAAGTCCTACAGCAAAGAAAAAATGATGTAGCATACAAATACAATTCTCTAATTTCAAAAGACGATGGTGTAGCACTTCAAGAACATGGAGGTACAGTAGAGATTCATGTACCGGATGGTACAGTAGAGTTTCATATCAAAACCATAAGAAATATTATCACATACATTAGAATGGATCCCGCGCACTTTCAATGTACCAATATACAAATATCGCCTGAAATTTCTTTTATGTAATATAATATCATTTTCTTTAAACTGACAGATATCGTAAGATTCTTAAAAATAATAATATCAAACTAAGTTTAAGTTGTACACACAATTTTAGTACAAAATTGTAAATTTTAATCCTAAAACCCTTAGACCGTTTTCTGCAGTTAATCTTTCATATTTGTGCAATTGGAAAAATGCCCCTTAAAAAATTATCTTTCCAATACCTTGCGCGAAAGCATTCAATGGATGCTTCAGTTTCTAAAGATTATATTAGTTTGATTGAAAATCCTTTCTAATTAAAATATAATCAGCGTGAGTATTCTTTTGGAAATCCTGAAGGATTATTCGATACAGTATTATTTAAATATATTCGGAATCTAAAAGATAATATAAATTTTTAATTCATTCGGAGTATATTAGGACATGTCAGCTATATCTACAATGTAACAATTGTGGTATTCTTTGATTCTCTGAAACATTTTAAATATTCCTCATTGAGGTTTCTTCGTTAATACTTCTTCTTACCGGAGACCTTGCCCGAATATTTGCAACAGACTGGGCGCTTCCAAGAGCCAGAGGGTAATGTTAAACAAAAGGATAGAATTAGACTCACACCCAAACGATGTGATAGAAATGGCCAAGGATAACGCAGCAACAACGCGCTGCCATTATCTCTTTGTGTCACTATTATTTTGTAGAATAGAAAAGCACTGCAAAGTAGCAACGATGTTCCGTTGAGCCTAAATTGTATCAAACTTTCAATACCTATTCCTTTATATTATTAATGGCTTTCATAAAATCCTCAAACACCGCACACATCTAGTCTTCATAGATCACATTTTCTACAGTTTGTTTTATAAAATATCATTACGTTTTTGTAGACTGAAATTATTTTCGCATCCAATTTAATAATTCATGCGTATTATTGTTGTTATTATCATTCCAGGGATTTTTCGTCTTCCTTGCCTACTGTCTTTTCAACGACCAGGTACGAATTTATCAATCGAAATTATTATTTTTGTTGTTTTTTGTTTTTATTGTTATTCCAAAGGTATTACACGTTGCTTTAATTAGTAAGAATGTTATCTTGAGGTTTGGTGACATGTCTCCTCAAATCTCAAGAACCTTTCATATAATTTTTGTAGAATACACGATGGTACTTTTCTGCAGGTCAACAATGCGAGTTTCAATTACTATACCTTTAAGTCTTTTAAGTAGCAGTTTGCATGTTGTACCAAGTGCCCCAATTTATCACAGGAAAAATTCTTAGTCTTATACAATCTCTTCAGCTCTCTGAACGTGTTTTGCTCATTATCTTTGCTAAAGAGCATTCAAATTTCTCGGATACTGTCCCTCTTTGCCCGTTTCTCCTTTCACGAACTTATAAATATTTTTAATTCATTTTTTTAACCTACTGCCCACCATAGGATGCAAAATAATTAAATAAAGTCATATGAACCGGTAAGGTAGTGTGAAAGATAAGTTTAATCTTTACTTTGTAATTTAACTTCCAGTTACGAAAGGCATTCGTAGAATCCAAGTTCCGTACCCAGTATCTATCAACAAAGCAAAGTACCTTATCTCAGAGTAAAACTGTAAGTATATGTTTCCTGTCATCATCATAATCACTATCATCATCACTAGAATCATCATTGCGTCAGCGAAAGAATCTCTTTGTCATAGCTTGACCTGCAACAAATAACGAATTCCACCCCCACCCCCTAAAATCACATTTGGTAGTCTCACAACGAAAGGAAACACATGTTAAAATGTGTAGTCCTAGATATACAAGAAAATTCAGGATGGTCATGCCTGGAATGCCTTTAATCAGAGGTTTATTAGATCAAGGTTTATGAGGGCCAGGTAATGGTTTCACACCAGGTGACGAAATGGATTTCAAAGTTGCAGACTATAAGTATTTTTCAATCTCAGTGAATTTGAATGAAATATTTGCTGTTAGTCCTAAACAACTAAATGAGGTCTGAAGTGTTTTCATTTTCAGTAGACACATTGGGTGATGTGTTTGAGAAACCTTTTTGCGTAAATAGCTGAAAAAATTGTCACCACGGCTGGAACACCTATGATCATAAGCATTTTACAACGTGCCTGACCTAAAGCTAAAATCAAAATTTACAACACCTCCTCCTCTTACTACTATTACTACACGTAAAGATATTTCTTCCTCGGTTCGCTACAGTATTTTGAGATGATCCATTTTTTTTTTTAATGTTTTCTTTTATATTTCATTCACAGATAAAAGGATCCTTTGATGACACTAACAAAAACGGTAAGTCTTGAAAAGAGTTTCATTCATTCTTTTAATATTAAGAATAGATAAAAACAAAATAAGTAAATAAAATACAAACGGAAATACTAATCTCAAATTGAAGTAATTCTATCTTGTATGATTGGTGGAAAATGGAAAAGTAAGGTTAAGATGGACATATTTAGGACACATTTAGGATAGGTATAGTTGGGGTAATTTTGTTAGGATGGATATAAGATGGGTACAGAATAGACATATTTAAGATGGACATAGGATAGACATAGTTATGAGAGACATCGTTATGACGAGCATAGAATGAATACACTTAGGATAGATACAGTTGGAATGGCCACATTTAAGATGGCCATAGTTACGATAGACATGGTTATGATGCATAACTATATCCATAATAACTGTGCCTGTCTATGTTGGACATAGTTTGGGTGGATATATGAAAAAGAGCGGAAAATTTCCTGGCTTTAAGAGAATTGAGGAAAGGCCTGGTTGGAGGCCCTCTCTTCCTAGTTCTTTTATAGGACTTAGAAAAATTGTACGACCGCTGCAATAAGTGTGTGAATCTGAGAGGAAAATACGTTGAACAAAATCATAATTAACTGATCCTCCTGCATTTTCTGTTACCCAAAGCCAGTTGAGTAATCGACTTCAACCCTCTCCCGAAATTGCTCGCCTGATGTCAAACTTTGAATCAATATTATTAGGTGTTTAACGTAATACCATACTACATTTAATGGTTTTTACATTAATTAATATTGTATAACACTAGATGTCATTAACGATCCTGTTGAGAATGTGTACATGCTATACATATATTTTGTACATGCATACAGACAGACGGACGGACGTACGGACGGATGGACGGAATGACGGAGGGAGAGATACAGAGAAAGACACAAGGAGAGAGACGTAGACAGAATAAAGATTCAAAATTCTGTTCTATCTTTGCTGATAATCTTGAGAAATATATATATGTACATGCATACATATACACACAAATAGGGAAGAAAAGGGGGAGCGGAAATTGCGAGCCAAGCAGTAAGTTATGTTACAGACGAAGTTTGTGATAATGATTCTCGTTGTTTTTACTTTGTTTTGATCTGTTGTTTTTTTTTGTTTGTTTTGTTTTTCAATTTTTCTCATTTCTCTTTCACAGAAATAAAATCCAGTTACGCAAGTAATTCTCAACCCTACGAAAGTAATAAGGAGAAAAACATTAAAAGAAATGCGGATTTTATGATTAAAAGAAATTCAGATTTTAATTTAAAGAAAGAATGACAAGAATAAAGATGAACAGAAAATATAAATATTGGTGCTCAAAAGACTCAAACTAATTTTAAAATTTAAAAATTATTATTAAACTCGAGATCATTTATACAAATTATCATTAAACTCGAGATCATTTATACAATTATTATTGATTCATTATGAGCCGACAGGCTGGTTAAGTAAGATATATAGAACGCTCATTTTTTTTTTTTTTTTTTTTTTTTGCTATTATGTTAACAAGAATACACAAGGCAGAAACTGTAGAGCGACAGATAAAATGTTTGTGGTACGTAATTATCTCCCCACCTCCTTTTTGTTTTAGCTTCAAACCCTACTTATAATGCATTCTAGATGACAAATGCTTTAACGTTAGAAGTTTCAATGCTACTGAGATCGAATATACTTTTACTTGTTCCCGGGGCCGATAAATAAAGTACCAGTCAAATAGCAGGTCGATTAAAATAAGAGTCGCTTCTCCTAAAATGTGTGATCTCGTTCCTGTATTACAAATTATTTTTAATTACTTTTATAAATTTTTTAAACTTAAATTTGATAATGACGTTTTATTAACAATCCAATGTGTAGCTGTATACTTGTAAAAATATGTTTGTTCTTAATGTATATTGTCTAAATAAGATGTGTTTGAATGTTTACCTACTCAAACTTACATCCATACACACACACACACACACACACACACACACACACACACACACACAAACACATAAATACGCACTTACATATCTGAACATATATAGTTGTATGCATGTGTACATGAATGTATACATGCGTGCATGCGCTTACAACACAATGTATTTCACTGTCCTTGGGCGGCGAGCTTTAGCAGACCGGGCAAAATGTTTAATGGTATTTCGTCTGCCTTTATGTTCTGAGTTCAAATTCCACTTTGCCTTTCATCCTTTCCGAGTCGATAAAATAGTGACAGTTGAACACTGGGGTTGATTTAATCGACTTAGCCCTTCCTCATAGCTGCTGGGCTTGTGCCAAAATTTGAAACCAGTATGCTACACGAAACAAAATTTTGGTTGAGCCAATGAGTAAATCACTACGTGGTCAGTCACACTGCTAGAATTAGCCGACAAATATCCTTCAAATCACTCCTTACGCCTTAAAAACGGAAGCATATATTAGATAATGTTAGAAAAGATTTACAAGATGAGGAACGTCGCAGCCACAGTTCGTGTTCCTGCAATGAGGATACAGGCAATGAAATGTGCGTATGTGTGTGTGTATTTATGTATATGTATGTGTACACACGCAGATGCACGCACAAACATACACAGACAGACACACACATACATATGCATATAATAACGTGTGTGCGTATATGTATTAGTATGGCAGGATTTTACGTCACGAGTGTAAATATATATATATATATATATATATATATATATATATATATATACATACATACATACATATATACATACACACACGCACACACATATGTATGCATGCATGTATATATACGTATATGAATGTGTTTATGTATAAGTGTGTGTGTGTGAATATATGCATTTGCATATATACATATATGTATATGTAGGTATATTTGTATGTATGTACATAACACATACATATATGTATGTAAGCGTATATGTACGCACGCACACACACATTTGTGCATATGTGCGTATAAAAATGTATAATCATTATTGGTTTCAAATGTTGGCACAAGACCAGCGATTTTGAGGGTAATCGATTACATCGAACCAGTCCGGCGGCATTTGAACCTTGAACATAAAGACAGGTGAAATGCCACTAAGCATTTTGCCCAGCGTACTAACGATTCTGACAGCTCACCGCCTTAAAGATAATATGTAATCGTTATTAAAAAGTATTTGACTTTTTAATAACTATAGTGTGTGTATGAAATTAGACTGCTGCTATGACAATACTTTTTTTTTTTTTTCAATTTTAACAACTAAAGAGTGTGAAATACAAAACATTCGAAGAAGAATCATTGAAAGTTACCGGTTTCATTCTTTGTCTTATAATACTACAAACCATTCGAGTGGTAGGGGTATATATAAGGCTGTAAGATATGCGCGTGTCTTTATTTGATGCGTGTATTTGCGTGTGTACGTTGTGTTTAGTACAAATTATGTTCAGAAACATTTCCATAATCGTTGAGTTAGCAGAAATGGGAGATAACCATATCCGATTCTTTACAATATCGGGTTTAAATCATCTTGTAAGCAAAGTTCACATCCCACCAAGATCGTCCTTAACTTCTCATGTGTTCAGAAAAAAATAAAATAAAATACCAGTGATATACTAAGCCTAATCATTTTGACTATACTCATAATACTTTTACACATGCGCAAACATATTCGCTAATATTTTATTTCTTTGAGGGAAAATAAATATTTTTAATAAAAAGATGTTTTGTTATATGAGTTTCTTTTTGTTTTACTGCTGATTTCTGTGTTACTAATATGTTTAGAGTTGAAAATTAATACTATTGCATTTTCTTATGCTATCATGCCGGTGCATTTTCAATTTCCTGCTGTATCTGCATATTATTGCATTTCACATGTACTCTTCATCTACACGTTATTCGTGCTGTTACATATTTATTGAATTAGTGTATTTTTGTACGTACATGTTGTCCTGTTCGCATAATATTATATTAACATTCGTATAATGTTGGTGTAATTGGTTCTTGAGATGTTCATAGTACAAATAATTCTATCATAGAAATAAGAATGATGTTTGTTTGTTATCCAAAGTAGGCAAACTTCAAGATGGACCATATAAAAGCGGAAAGAGGAGACAACTCCGGATATGCATCGGTTTTATTCTGACTTCATCAGCGATACAAAAATATACATTTATTAACGTAGAAAAAAAGAATTTTTCAGATATTAAATATTTCAAGGACACATTATCTATGAAAAACATTAAGTTACTCCTAACATGTGTGAAGCATATAAAAGATAATATTTCCAACACCTTGTTTCCCCACCTTTCTCTCTCTGTCTCTCTCTCTATATATATATATATATATATATATATATATATATATATATATATATATATATATATATATATATATATATATATATGACGCACACACTAGCACTGACCACTTCCCAGCATCTACACCATCATTCACACACCTACGCATGCACACACGCACACGTTAATGTCACCAGCCCCCTTCCCCACGCACATACACGCTCTCACATACACATGCACGCGCACCTTCGTTTTGGGATCACTATTATTTTATTATCTCCCCTTCTTCCTAGCTCTCCTGTGTAACTCCTCTGTCCGGTATTCGCCATGATAGATCTCTAGCCACAAAACCTTTTTCTATTTTCTCTTCCTGTTTATTTCTGTGTTCCTTTCCGTCGATGAGCGTAGGCTCGAAACGTAAAAGACTTTCTCACTTCCTGAGCGTTAAACTAATACATCTGTTTGTTGCTTACACACCCATCTTCGTCTTTTGTTTTGTTTTTTTTGTAAATTCTCACTATATATATATAGTGTAAAACGGCTGTGATATCTTGTTTTTTAGTGTAATTTTGCTACCTCTGGTAACTTTTAACGTATTTAAATTATCGAAAGTTTTAATAACTGAGATAATATTAATATATACATAAACTAATATATATATATATATATATATATATATATATATATATATATATATATATAGAGAGAGAGAGAGAGAGAGAGAGAGAGAGAGAGAGAGAGAGAGGGAGAGAGAGAGCTATCTTATGACCAGCACTACCATCTTCTGTTAAGGAAAACAGAGATAGATCTTCTAGAGGCCTATTTTTTATGTCATATCAATTGGCTCTCGCTCCAGTTACCCTTGACATCAGAAAATTTTTCAACCGTATCTGAAGTGCAAAACTCCTCTACCCCCCTGGGGTCAATTCGTCTCTCATCATTTCTATCAATAGCTTCTTATCAAAGTGCACTATCACGATTTATACAAATCCTATCAACTCTGGTATACCCCAGGATTCTCTTCCCAACACCCTTATTTTTATACATCAATGACCAACTTGCCTCAATGTTCAATGAACTCTTACTTCTACATCTAAAACATCTGAATAAAATCATCCACCTCCACCACTACCACCACCCAAAAAAACTGCATAGCGTTCACCCGGCGTCTCGACTCTTGCAAGACCATTGTCTCTATGCATCATACAGCCTTCAATCTCACCCGCATCCAAAAATGCAGCCGATCTTTCTAGCCCCTAGCCAAATTTTGCAGAATACTCCTTTGCTCTACTTATAACCTCCACTTTCACTGCCTGCTTTGTATCCAACTCCATACGACACACACTTGAAAGTATACTTCAATAGACACATACCAATATTGTTTTCTCCAACAACGAAAAACAAATACCGCTTGTATCAAACAAACATCGCATCTCACGTTCACTTAAACATAAGCAGCATGTAACTACAGTCCTTGCGGTTACTCCAAATGTTAGGCGTCGCAATCACCGAGGATTTTTCATGTAAATGAACATCCTAAATGTAGCTATGACTGCATTACAATGACTTTTCTTTCAGAGCTATAAAATATTTCATCTCCTAATATTTTCAGCGGAAGGTTCACGACAGAGAAATCACTGGTCTTATAGGGACTATAAACGTTATGGGTACTGCGTCTTCTAGACCTAGGTAATAAAGAAGAGAAAAAGACACATTAGAAAATGTATAGTCTGAGATACACAAAACCTAATGACTGTTGATCATAGACTTTTCATTATCTATATTCAGAGCTTAATTAATATGCATGTGCGTGCATCTATAGACTGTACATGTGCATATGCGTATTAACGTATGAGTGCTTTGCTCCAACTATTCTTTTCCATCTCTCTGGACTTTTTCTTACTCTTTCCAGGGGTATGGCAAGGAGCCGAATCTTTCTGTCACATATATGGCCTTCCAGCAGCAACTTTCTCCAGTCAGGCATTGACCAAAGTCTCCAACAGTTTCACATAGCCTAAGACACGGTTCAAAAATGTGAGGATGAAATCCGGCGTACAAACGCAATCAAAACATTTGCCGTGTCCCTTCTTGCTGGCCACGGCTTCATAGTGAACGCGGCCTGGGTATTATTGTAAACAGCAATCTGTGCTGGACAAGCCACATTTCTAAGATGCCAAGAAGGCTGAATTTAGGAGGAGAGGGGAGGGGAGAGTCTTGAATATGACCCAATGTCTGGACGTCCCACAACTGCCACCACCGAGCAAAATATTGATCGTATTCACATGTTGATGGATAACAGATGATTGACTATAACTCAAGTAGCCAATGTTATGAGCATATCCTGTGAGAAACTTGAGAACATTCTGCACAATGAACTTGGCTCGACGAAGGTTCATGCTCAATGGGTGTCACATCTTCTGACACCTGATCAAAACCACACCGAACTGATCACATGATGGAAAAAATCTGACATTGAAGCAGCTGGTCTTTTTGAACGCATCCTAACCTGTGGTGAGTGTTAGGTTCATCGCTTTAAGCCAGAGGTAATCCATACAGTGGAAATGCCTCTCCTCACCTTCCCAAAAGAAGACCAAGGTCGTTTCATCTGCAGGGAAAGTGTTGGCCTCAGTTATTTGGTGTGCAAAAGGCGTTGTATTTATCGACTATCTTCAAAAGGAAACGCCCAGGAAAACTGACGAAAGGGGTCTTCTTTCGTTAAGACAACGCTCCAGCACACATGTTCTTGGTTTCGATAGCTGCTACACGTGACTGTGGCTTTGAACTAGTTGATCACCGTCCCAGTTCTGATTTGGTCCCAGCTGACTATCATTTGTTCGCCATGAAAAATACATGGCTGGGAACCAGTATCGCAGTGGTGATGACGACATATGTGCTGCTGATAACTTTTTTGACCAGCAGGATTAAAATTTCTTCACCAAAGGGATCCAAGCACTGCAACACCATTGGAAGAAGTGTGTGGACTGCAAGTGGAGTCTATGTTGAAAAATAAACCTCATTTGATCACATTCCATGAGAGAATTTTGGTCAGCCTATTAACTTTTCAATCGACCCTAGTACTAACCTCAAAAGTCCCCAATCGACACTGATATTGGTGAGTGTGTGTGTGTGTGTGTGTGTGTGTGTGTGTGTGTGTGTGTGTGTGTGTGTGTGTGTGTGTGTGTGTGTGTGTGTGTGTGTGTGCCCCCCCGCCCATTGACATATACATACACTGAACCGCAAAAGAAACGCGAGACGTGTGGCTGTGAAATATGTTTTGATTTCATTATGTCAGAGAAAAATTTTTGATAAATCTGATAAAGTCAATGTTTTTTATGTTCTTTCACTACAGTCTATGGGTCGTTGTTATGTATTCTGGTAGTGGGCGGATCCAGCATATTGATATTGTAGGGCGTAACATGTTCAATACCGTGCATGTCCTCCCTGAGTGTTCAAAACGGCCATACACCGTCGGTACATGGAGTGCATGAGGCGGTTCACAAAAAACATTGGCACCAGTGCCCACACCTTGAGGAAAGCTACCTCCAGTTCCGCACGAGTTGTTGGCCTCGGGGGCCACCTGATTCAGCCGTCTATGGATTTCATCCCACAGGTATTCAATTGGGTTCGAGTTGAGAGCCGGCCACAGCATGGTTCTGATGCTGTGCTGACGAAGGAAGTCCATGGTGACCCTGGCCGTGTGGGAGGGAGCACGTAGCTATGGTGACGCGCGAAGAAGGGCACGATGTGAGGTCTCAGGATCTGACCAACGTAGCGCTGTACTGTGATGCTATTCCTTTTGCCTGCACTAACATTTTGGAACACATGAGGCCCAATTTTCTGATTCAGACCTATAGCACCCCCAAATCATGATGCTTCGGCCACCCCATGCGTCTCTCTCCATGACACATACGTCTCTGTAGCGTTCAGCCCTCCTACGACACACCTTCACTCTGTCGTCCGAGATAGAAACGCAGTACCGGCTCTCGTCAGAGAAGACTATCGACCTCCATTGTTGATACCGCCAATGTCGGTGTTGTGTAGCCCACTGACGATGGCGAGTGGTGAGGGCAGGCCCTCGAGCAGAACGACAGCAATGCAGGTTGTTGGCGGCCACTCGATGTTGTATCGTGTCGTCGCTGATGAGTCACTGTCCAGTACCAATGGTCTCGCGAACTGTCACGCTGGTCAGGCTGAAGCGATCACGAAGGTGTTGCAGGTGGATGAAGCGGACTTGCTTGGGCGTGGTCACCCGGAGGCGCCCTCTGTGGGCACGATCTGCAGTGCTGTTGGTGTTGTATTGCTGTTACAGGCGATAGATGGTGCTGACATGGACATTGTAAGCTTTCGCAACAACCAGGGCACGATGTCCTGCGGAATTTTAACTCAGAACGTAGCGACGGGCGAAATCCCGCTAAGCATTTCATCCAGCGTGCTAACGACTCTGCCCGCTCGCCACCTTGGTAATAACAACAACAATAATAATAATAATAATAATAAGTCAATAAATATAACTGGTTAACTTGGGAGGTTAAGCAGTTTTGGTCGATGATGATTCAGCATCATTGTATGTATATATATATATATATATATATATATACACACACACACACACACACACAGTTGTATGGTTGAGAAACTCGCTTTGCACCCACATGGTTTTGGGTTCAGTTCCACTGCGCGGCACCTTGGGGAAGTGTCTTCTACTATAGCCCCATGCCAACCAATGCCTTTTGAGTGAATTTGGCAAACAGAAACTATGCAGAAGCCCATTGCGTATACATGTGTCTTGTGTCTACTTCCTTGCTGCTTGACAACCTTTGTTAGTTAGTTTACCAACACACCCGTAACTTAGAGATTCAGCAAAAGAGAACAGATTAAGTATCACACTTAAAAAAAAAAAGGTCTTGGGTTGATTTGTTCAATTATACCCTTCAAGGCGATGCTCCAGCATGGCCGCAGCCCAATACCTGAAACAAGCAAAAAGATTAAAAAAAGACATTTAAGAGTGCTGAAAGACATAATTGCCATGTTTGATTGACATTAATTCTACATCTTAAATGTGCTTAATCAAAAATGAGAAACAGATATAATGAAACCTGGTTCACGATAGGAAAAGTTCAATAGTTGTAAAAGAAACAGATGCCTAATATTTTGGGCATTGCCCTTCAGTTGAGATTAGGTAATCCAGACAGTAAAAGTAGTTTCCAATTGGACAGAAAAAAATAAATAAAATACAAAAAATAAAGGTGGAACAGACAAAATAAAAACAAACAACACATATAGTACAGTCATTTTTTTTTAATTCATCCTGTAGTTTTTTTTTTTAGCATTTTTTTTTAAATTATCATAATTGGATTGCTTTATGTATTTACTGTATTTTTGTTTGACTTGACAATTTTAGCACCTGTTCCAAAATTGCTCCTCCCCAGGGGGCGCTATTTGTAAAGAAGTCAGCCAGTTAATTTAGGTATTAGTTAAGTTTCGAGCATGCAGTTTTTTTGGCGGGGAATGCTGACCAGACTGCTAATCAGTAATCATCCCCAATAAACCTTATTCACTGATTGCTGTTTTATTATTTGTTTATAAATTTTGTTGTTGCTTTTTGGGGGAGAGAGAGTTAGCTATCCAACGGAACATACACACACACACATAGAGGTAAAGAACTGATGATTGATCAATAAACAATGCAGGATTGTTGGCAGAGAGGGGGTGCAGGGCTTTGGTTAGAAAATATTGTAAAACAAAGAAAGCAATAAAGCCAAAAGTTTTTAGGGTTTTTTTTTTTATAGTTTGTTTTGTTTTTGTAGTTCAATTATGTTTCTATAACAACTTATCTCCAGCAATCCAACATAAAAAATACCAAAAGTCAGATCAATTTTCTACATTTTTAATGCAGTGTGTGTGAGAGAGAGAGAGAGAGAGAGGGAGAGAGAGAGAGAGGGAGAGGGATGGAGGGAGAGAGAGAGAGAGAGAGAGAGAGAGAGAGAGGGAATCAAAGAAATATTACTTTTCTTTTCTTCTAGTAATATTTCTCTTCAGGTTCAAGATATTGCACTTTGATATCAAAATGTTTCAAATTACAATATATCATATCATGTACCACATCATAAGTCAAGAGTCAATGAAAAATAAACTACTAATAGAGAGCACAAGGCCAAAAATTGGGTGAGGAGGTGAACAGTCTATTATAAAGACCTCAGTACTTGACTGGTACTTTATTGACCCTGAAAATATGAAAGGTAAAGTTGACCTAGGAGGGATTTGAACACCACGTAAAGATAAAGAAATATAAAGTTATGGGTTCTGATTTAGGCGCAAGGCCAACAATTTTAAGGGGAAGAGTTAGTTGATGCCATGACCCCAGTACTTGACTGGTACTTTACTTTATCGACCCTGGATGGATGAAATGTAAAGCTGACTACGGTAGAATTTGAAACAAGAGAGTAAGAGCCAGAAGGAATGCCACAAAGCATTCTCTTTGATGCTCAATGATTCTGTTAATCTACCACCATCATGTTTAAAATTTTGGCACAAGGCCAGCAATTTTAAAACAGTGGGATTAATCGACTACATTGATTCCAGTACTTGACTGGTACTTCATTTTATCGATCCTAAAAAGGATGAAAGTCTCAGTTGACCAATGTGTGATCTGAACTCAAGGGTGTAAAGCGCCAGAATAAATATTGCTACACATTTTGTCCGACACACTAGGCACAAGGACACACATTTTGGGTCAACTGATCTCCAGCACTAGACTAGACTGGTATATATTTCATCAACTCTGGCAGGATCTGAAACCAGAGTGTAATGAAACTCAAAATGCCACACTATAGATATCAACCAATTCAGGTTCTCTTCTCAATAATTTCTAATATTGACACAAGGCCTCAATTTTTAAGGGGATGAGAGCAGTTGATTAAATCAACCAGTACTTGACTATTACTTTATTTATTGACCCCTGTAAATATTTAAAAAAATGCGAAGTTAATCTTAGTAGGATTTGAACTCAGAACATTGAGAGAAGTAAGCAAATACAGCAAGACATTTTCTTCATAATTCTAAAAATTCTGATATTCAACTACCATAATTATTTCTAACAAAGGCCCAGGGCCAGAAATTTGAAGGTGGGAGGGGTTGGTCGATTCAATCAAACAGCCCAAGAGTTCACTGGTACTTTATTTTATTGGCTCCGGTGCGAGGAAGGCAAAGCTTATCTTGGCAACATTTAGACTCAGAATATAAAATGCTGGAACAATTTATCAGAAAATGTTTTGTGAGATACTCTATCAATTCTACCACTGCAGCAGCAGCAATAATAATAATAATAATAATAATAATCCTTTCTACTAGAGGCACAAGGCCTCAAATTAGGGAGGAGGGGACTGGTTGATTAAATTGATCCCAGTGTTTCACTGGCACTTAATCTATCAACCCCGAAAGGATGAAAAGCAAAGATGACTTCAGTGGAATTTGAACTCAGAATGTAGCAACGGGCGAAATACCGCTAAGCATTTCATCCAGCACGCTAACGATTCTAATAATAACATAGGCAAAAGGCCTGAAATTTTAGGAAAAGGGGGTTAGTCAATTACATCAACCTCATTAATATTAATGATTTCAAATTTTGGCAAAAAGCCAGCAATTTCAGTGAGAGAGAGTAAGTTGATTACATCGACCCCTGTGCTTAACAAGTACTTACTTAATCGACTCCAAAAGAACAAAAGGTGAAGTCGACCTTGGAGGAATTTGAATTCAGAACATAAAGACAGACGAAATGCTGCTAGACATTTTGTCTAATGTGTTAACTATTCTGCTAGCTCGCTGCCTTCTTAATAATAATAATAATAATAATAATAATAATAATAATAATAATAATAATAACAAATGAATAATGATCAGAACATTAAGGTAATTTCAGTCAAAAAATACAAAGCATGATAGTAAACTTAGATGTTGAATTTAAGGAGTTCAATGCTAAAAACATCAAATACCAATAAACATAAACAATACACTAGATAGAAATCTTTCTGTCTTTCAACTAGACCCAAGCTTAGTTGATCCAAATTAAAAGCAGTAGTCTACTGGATCAACTCTAATCCACTAGAGAGATATAAAAGACAAAGTTAATAATGGTAGAAACTGAAATTGAACTCAAAACAGTACGAGCTAAACTAAATAGTGCAAATCCTTTAAGTCTGATTTCTGTATGATTTCTGCTACTTTAATACCCTCAACCAATGAAATGAAAAAGAAAATAAAAAGAAAATAATTTTCTGAACATAGGTACAAGGCTAGAAATTTTTAGTGGGCAAGATGAGACAGTGAATTAACTCAATCCCAGTAGTTAAATAATACTCTGTTTCATCAACTCAAAAGAAGTTGAACTCAGCAGAATTTGAAGTCAGAATATGAATAGCTGGAGCAAATACCACAAGGCAATATTGACTGACTTGAATAATCCTGCCATTCCACAGCAGCAGCAGCAGCAGCAGTAGTAGTAGTAGTAGTAGTAGTTGCTGTTGTTGTTCCTAACATTGGCACTAAGATTGAAATTTATTTTATCAGAGAAAAATAGACCCCAATGGTACTTATTTTATCGATGCTAGGAAGATGAAAGTCCATGTTGACCAGGATAAGTTAATAACTAAAAAATAAAAGGCATCATTTTTTTCCAGCACACTCTGTTCAGCAAATCAACCACCTTAAAACTTTTTAATCAATTAATGAATAAAGATATTAATAAATTTCTTTCACAGGCACAAGCCTATGAATTTAAAATAGAAGCAGAGAACAATGAAATAATAGCACTGACAGAAACTGAAATGCAAACCAGATGGGAGTTTTCATCTAACTTAAGTCTTATCCTATTTTAATCCAAGAGACAAAGTTGTATTTTTATTACAGTATGAGTTGTGTGTCAGAAAAATTTTGAGCGAGAGAGAGAGAAATAACAAAAAATCAAAGACTACCTTTCATTTTGGCTTCCTTTATCAAGTACCTAAAAATTCAAGCAGCTATTTACGAAGAGGAAGAAATCAGATGTCAGCCTAATAATTCTTTTAAAGAAGCCACAAGATTTTTTTTTGGTTGTATATCATTAGTATGTCATTTTAAATATAAAATAAAAGAAAAAAAGGACAATAATGTATCAAAATAAAATAAAAAATAAAAATTCACAGCAGTATAAATTTTCAATTTTGTTTTATATAATCATGAAATCATAAAGTTGTTTACTCCCTCCCTTCCAGAGGTGATTTGGGTTAATTTTATACAGAAAGAGACAGAAACACTAATGCATACACACACTCACTTTCACATTCTTGCATGTGCATATACAAGGCATGGGCAATCCTTTTCCAAAAAAAAGTAGGCCACATGAGACATTGTTCATCATCAGGCAGGTCGCACTACTCAAAAATTGATAATTTTTTCATTCAGCATGCCATTCAGAAAATCCCACAGGCCACAAGTTGCCCATAACTGGATATAGACACATATCGGATATAGACACAGATTGGATATTTACGTGTGCATGTGTATACATATATATACACATACACATTACATATACATACATATATATATTCTATGTATGTTACTATTTACATATGTATATATGTTAGTCATGTTTAAAGTAAACAGGAATTATATGTTATCTGGACATAAGGTTTCGTTCAATTAGTCATTTAATTGACCCACTATACACGTCAGCAACTTGAGTTGAAAGAGAAAAAACAAAAATGTTCTTCAAAGAACCAAGTATAAAATCCTATTTACCTTTCGTATGACAAACATATATCAGAATCATCACACTTATATTACAAAGAATGTATCGAACATTTGCCTTTTTCTTTTTACCTCAAAATAAAATGAAAACGGCACATCCAGGATCACTATGAAGTCCTCATGCAATTATAAATTTTTTAATAACATGAATTCTATATATGATAGAATTAAATTGTAAAGAACATAAAGAAGTTTGATGTATCTTATTGCCATCAAATAAGAAATTTAAAAACATTTTTTTTTTTTTACATTATTTTATAGGGACATGTAAAGATTACTGTTTTCACAACCCAAATTCTGAAGCTAACTTGCAGGCTAAAATAATAACTAGTGTAATTCAGAATATAATTGAAAAATCAGCCACAAACTAATTTCTAGAACATCAGAATCAAATCAGTCTGTATACCTGAGAGTGTACACTAAAATTTTAAAATCTTGAAAAATTTATCTAAAACTGTAATAACTTCTTCCACTGATATATATGCATATGTGTGTGTGTATATACACACACAGATAGTAGAGAAGATGGCTGCACAGAAAGCAAGAGCCCCACTGGGTCCTGATTCTGCTATTACATGTCCCTTTAAACTGAGGATTTTATGTTAATATTGGCCAAATAAGCCATCTCAGCAGCTATGAAAAATAGAGCTGCTTAATATGGTCATCTTCAGAGTCGTGAATGTCAAACATCAGATTTATAACTAAAGTTATACAAATTTAAAATTGAATAGGGACTTCATATATATATATATATATATATATATATATATACATACACACACACACACACACACACACACACACAGTTTTCAGTTATTGGACTGTGACCATGTTGGGGTACTGCCTGTAGGGTTTCAGGCAATTATATCAACCCCAATACTTTATTAGCTATTTATTTTATCGACCTTGTATGGGCATACAACAAAACCAACCTGAATTTAAAGTGATGTGATCAGGGTGGAACTAAATAACACAAGATATTTTTGTTTCTACACAGATTGCATCATTCCATTTATTACAAACGCACATACACACACACACGTCTAACAAGCTTCCACACACTCCTGTCATCCAAATTTCAATCACATGTGACTGTCCCACCCTTTACTAGAAACCATGGTAAAGGTTAAGACTTGCCCTAGGTTCTGCACAGCTGGAGCAAACCTGGAGCTACAGAACTGCAAAGCAGCCATCATACACACTTCTCCACATTCTTGTATTAAGTTCATTTTATTTCATACCATTCTTACAACCAAACAACACACTGTGTGTGTGTGTGTGTGTGTGTGTGTGTGTGTGTGTGTGTGTGTATACATACACAGACACACACTTTCGTGTAAATATTTACTCTTGTACAAAACTGGAAATACTTTTTGTGAAGAAAAAAATTTGTAAATCATTTTATAGAATATGCTCAACTTAAAAGAAACATCAAGAGTAAGAAGAAAAAAAAGAAAATAATAATAATAATAATAATAATAATAATAATAATAATAACAACAACAATAAATCTAAAAAATAAATAAAAGATAAATACCAAACTTCAGAAAAGAAAAAGAAATTCAGCAATGAGGCCCAAAAAAAATGAGCAATTGTTGGGGACATTCATGGAAGGAAGGTCTTAGGGTGGGTATATCAGTTAGTGAAGCGAAGCATCTGAGACAAGAAAATTGAGGAAAGTTTGTAAAATGTTTTCATGTTAATCTAATCAAATCAGCAAACACTTCAAAATAACATACAAAAGAAAGTCAACATATTTTTTATTATGAAATGAGTTTTTTTGTTTTTTGATAGGTTTTTGGTGTTTTTGTTTGTTTGTTTTTTTTATGTGATGTCTGTCATTGTTTCTTTTTTTAATATTTTTTGGAACTACTCTGCTCCATTTTTTGATATGTTGCTCAAACATTTCATTCAGTATTCTCTCCAGTCTATCTTCAAAGTGGTATTCCCAGACTATGTAGACTAAGGAACGAAACAAGGATCCTTTCTTCTTCTTAGGTCAGTAATTGTTGGAAACAACCAGAACAAGTCAGTAGAAATAAGCTATTCAAGCTTCCATCTATAGACCAGCTCAGGAATACTACCTGAAGACATTTAGAGAGAACACCAAAAGAAGCATGGTGCCAACAACACACCTAAAATGAAGAAACTGTCCAACTCATTCACACCATACCCACCAAAAACAAAAGCTGGACATCACATACAAAAGAGCTTTCTAAATTTACAAGGGTCAATTTTCATACTTCATCATATCTTTTCTTTGTTTTGTTCAATTTTTACTTTTAGTTGTCGTGTATCTTGGTTTTTTTTGTTTTTGTTTTTTACTCAAGTTTTTCATTACAGAAAATGTGATCCATAATCCACTTGAATTATGGATGAATTACTTGAAGACTTTATCTTCATGCTGTATATCGTTAGAGCAGGCAAGTCACCTTAGCAAGCCCATCTCTCTCCCATATATATATATATATATATATATATATATATATATATTATTCCTTAACAAGAATAGTACTGACAATGACTTTGAAGTTTCATCCTGCTAAACCATCATCAGATGATAGCTTAACTGGCTGAAACTTCAAAGTTACTATCAGTACTATTCTCATTAAAGAATAATAAATACATAAATATATATATATATATATATATATATACATGTGTGTATATATTCACAGGTTTTGAGAACTGAGCACAGTAAGCTAACAAAAGTCTCTGCAATTTCAGTGTTTCTCAAAATTTTTATGGAAATGAGAAAAGTATGGCTCACACATACACCAGCACCATACTGTAGTGGTACTTCTTTTACATGTAGATAGATATAATGAGCTGCTGAAAGTTTACAATGTACACACATCGCAGTCGTCAACAAAAAGCTACATGTACCATGGTCTCTAGTTGTGGATAGGGCACTCCACAACCACCATGATAAGGAGATAGAATGAAGAACTATTAACCAGTTAGTTAGTATTTCCATTCCTCAGCAACTCAATTGACTGCAGCATTTGTTTCCCATTTCTTTATTTTTTTTTTTTATTTTTTTTTTTTTGCTGAAGAATATTGCAGAAAAACAAGAACTTAATAAATGATTAAAAAAAATGTTTTTGTTGGGTTTTTTTTTTCAAAAAAAGAAATTGTCAAGAAAACAGGGAAGAGATGATATTTGTCAGCAGTAGAGTATTTAAAAAATTTTTTTATTGTTTATTTTTTACTTTTTTTTTGAGTAGCACAAAAGTTTTAGTAAGAATTACAAGAGTTATGCTTTGGTTTTTTTGTTGTTTTTTTAAAGGTAGGTGGGGTTTGTAGGGGCTATTTTTCTTGTTTTTTTGTTTGTATGAGAAAGGGGGGTTCTTGGGGGGGGGGTTCCTTTTTTTTTTTTTCAGTTCTCTTTTTGAAGGGGTTTTTTTTATGGAATTCTCTTTTTTTTTTGCAATTAGTTTTGACTTTTAAAATTTTTTTTTCATTTTTAATTTCATTTTTTCAAAGTTTGTTTTGAACGAAAAACAGAAAGAATCAATTGTCAATAGCACAGATAAAAAAATATTTCTTTTGCAAAAATCAATATATCAAGCAAAAGAAATATCTATAAAGAAAAAAAATAGACAGAGAGAAAGAGAAACAGAGAGGAAAGTGTTGTTCAATCAGGTTTTCATTTGGACTAATAATAAATTCATTAATCAGAGAAAACACCAGATTAAAATCTGAAACTTTAAAAATCATTAATTCATATTTTTGTGGGAAGAAGTTAATCTAATGGTGATGCTAAGAAGGCTCTAGAAATTCATAATGCCAGCCGAATCACTAAGAAAACATAAGAGAGAGCTTTTACATTATTCTATATAATATGGAAGTGAAGTTTACAACATGGCTCACTTCTTATAGCTAACCCTCAATGAAAAACATTTCAAAAATGGACGTTGACAAATGTTATGATGAAGTCAAATGTCACTGGAACAGGCTAACGACAGTTTTGCTAATTGTGATCAGTTAGAAAGAACTAAATAGCCAGAACCGGTTGGTTGATCATATCAAATACCAGTCAACTAGGCCAATCAATTTTTCATTATATATCAATTGAAACTGGTCAGCCAGAGACAAATATTTTACTTAGGTATAAACCAATAAATTTGCTATAAGGTCAATTAGAAAATAGTCAGCCAAAACTGGTTAATAAGATCATTAAACAGCATGCAACTAGGCCAATGATTTTCACCTGATAATCAGTCAGAGGTGGTCATCGCTGATATATGAAACTCTGCAGTTTAATTAAATAATTAAGCCAGTAATCAAGACTTTATAAGATGAAAGAATAAGGTTGTCTCAATCTGTATGAAGTTAAAACTAGTGTCACAAAACACTTTGTTCAGGCAAAGGATGCTTTGTCTGAAAAGAAAAAAGCTGACACAGAAGCTAACACTTGAGGATATACAAGGACATTGCTCAGCCTCGACTGACAGCAAAGTAGGATACAAATTTTGTTAGATTAATTAATTTAGCTCTAATCTTACAGAACTATTGACGCTTAACAATCCATAATATCAAGGCATTGACTAATTTAAAAAAAAATATATTTTTTTAAATCATTTTGAAAGCATTCATGAGGAGGGGTGAAAATGAAAGGGAATTTTTTTTTTTTTATTTATTCCTTTTAGCTTTTTTTTAAGAAAATTTTTATGGGATTTTTCATCTTTTTTTCAATTTTTAAAAGTTTTTTTCAATTTTTTTTGGCTTTTTAAAATTTTCTTTCTTTTTTAGGGGAATGTAGTGGGGAGTTAAAAAAAAAATTAAATTAGGATGGTGCGGAAGAGCAGGATGGAGAGAATAGTAATGCTTAAAGCTACAACTTCCATGTTATGTTATGGAAGACCATAGTTGAAGAATAATCATGACGCACAAACAGTTAACTGTCTCTAGCAAGGGGAATGTCACACCAAGGCAGAAAAATACATAGTTAGACAGACGAAAATCAAAAACAGAAAGAGAGAGGAGACTGAAAAGAATAGTAGAGAGAAAGAGAGACAGACAGACAGAGATTTGGCAGAAAAAAAAGAAAACAATATATATTTAAACATAACTTAAAAACTAAATTGAGGAAGGGAAAGAGAGAAAGCGTGAGACTTTACTCATGCACAAGTGTGAATAGTGTGAGAAAGAGAGGAAGTAGCTTATGAGAGAGAAGGAAGGAAGGAAGGAAAAAAGGAGAATTTGTGTAAGTAAATATGTGTTTCTGTATGTGTAAGAGGGGAGAGAGAGAAAAACGAGTGTTTGTGTGAGTGAGTATGTGTTAATATTACGTATGTTTGAGGAAAATATGTATGTGTGTACACATGCACAAGTATGTGTGTATGTTTGTGTGTGTGCACTCACACATATACATATCTATGTATATATGTATTGATACATGTATGTAAAGATGGAATAGATAACTTCTGAAATTCCAGCATGTTCAAGTGAATCAAAAAGATCTTTACAAATAGTTGTTACAATTTTTATTTATTTTTCTTATTTTCTTAATTGATAAGAGTTGAAATTTGTTTTATTATGTTTGTTTTTTTTTTTCTTCTTAAGAAGGAAATAGATAAATAAATATTCAAATGAATTTTTTTTTTTATTTTTTACTTTTTCTGTAGAGAAATAAAGAAGAAAAAAAAGGATATGAACCGTAAACTTCCAAAGTTCAATATTCAGTAAAGCAAATAAACGTATCTTGGAACACTGTACAGTTCAACCAAATAAATAAATGTTTTATAGGTAGTTCTAAATATGGGAATGTTTTTAAAAAAAAAACAGGCAAATCTGTATGTATTAGGAGAGTGGTTAGTAAATAACCAATTATATCTTCAGATGAATCTCCATTGCTTCATATATATAGATGTGTGTATGCATGTGTGTGTGTGTGTATTTATAGATATATGTATATATGTATGTATTTATATATATGAAGAAAGGTAGATATATAGCTGGAACTTCAGAATGGAAGCTTCTACATTAGAATGAGCAGTTGTAGAGTGTGAGTGAGAGAGAAGAAAAACAAACATTGAGAGAAATCTAAAGAACAGCAAGCTGTGGTCATAAGACTATTATTCTAGTATTTTTACAGCTGTCCGGGCATGGGCAAAACCTTTCGTGCCATCTGGACCTTTTGGTGCTCGAATTAGAATAATACGAGGGCCGGTCTCTTCTGTAAAACTCTTTAGTCGATTTAAGAGGCGATCTGGGCGTCGTGTATCACTAAATAAAAGAAAATAATTTCTAAATTACTAGCATATACCAAACGGCAAACAAAATTTCATTTAATATTCCAGAAATTCTGAACAGAAGAAAGCAACAAAAAAACAAAAAACATGAATGTATGCAATAAATATGAAGAATACCTACTCTAGTACAATCTTTAACCCTTTAGCATCCAGATTATTCTGTCAAATGTAATGCTTTTTCATTCAGTGCTTTTAATCAATCATGCATTATTATGTTGCTTCAAAATTTTGATGAGATTGTATATTTTATAGTGGCATTGGTGTTATAGACTGGATTTAGCTGGTTAGAACAGGTGTTCTCAACCAGGGTCCATATAAGATTTTTGGAGGTTTACAATTGCAATATAGTAAATTGGGGGTCCACAATAAATTTTCAGGGGCCATGAAAAAATTGTGCTCTAGACCAGTAAAGTTTATGTGCAATAAATTGGTTATACATCCCCAATACACAAAATATTTAACAATTTTAATACAAGTACTAATAATATTCAATTATAAAAAACAACAGGATTTTTTAAACACTGAATGGCTATGGGGGTCCACCCAAGTAAAATAGGAATCAAAGAGGTCCATAGGTAAAAATGGCTGACAACCCCTAGGTTAGAACATAAAACAGGTAGCTTATTTGGGCCAGACATGGCCTGTTTAAATGCTAAAGGGTTAAATAACGTGATGTATAACATATTCTGAGATGAGTTACAGCAATATCATCAATTTAACACTTTTCCATACTTGCATGGGTTTGACAGAGTTTATTTGAGACCAATTTTCTACAGCCAGATGTCCTTCTCCTTTCCTTCATAATCACATATTTCTTAACTCAATCCCACTGCATGTTGTCATGGATATCTTTTACCATAGCTACAGTCATGGCCAAAAGTTTGGAACATTTTGGGAATTTAATATAAAAATTCTAATTTTCAAACCTATATTCCAAATTTTTGGCCACGACTGTATAACTTGGCATTCATTTTTCCATGCTAGCATGGAAAATTATTACATGTACAGGATATTTTATTCCAGTGGAATTCAGAAGTGAAAAGCTACCAGGTGATTTGTTGATAGCAAAAGGGCTACAAAAGTCACCAGTTGCAGCCCAACTACAAACAATGATGTCACTGTATGAAGTCCAGTTAGAAATGAAGAAATAATACCATTTTGTAACTGTATCCTAGAGTAGATTATAAACATCCACACAAACATATATACACACATCATCATCATCATCAGTTCAATATCTAATTTTCAATGCTTGCATAGGTCAGACAGGATTTGTAGAGAGATATTTCCTATGGCCAAACGTTCTTACTGTTGCTATGCAAAGTAATATTATACTCTGCTCTGGGCATGTTTTCATGGAAGATTACAACCAAACAACATCTGTATGATAGCCATGCTTTCTGCTTACAATTTGCATATGATATAAAGACAAAGAAACACACACATACATCTGTGTTTGTACAGACACACACAACAGATTTTTTGAGTTTCTGTCTTCCAAATTCTCACACAAGACATTACTGGACCCAAGGATATAGGAGAACATATGTATCTCAGATGTCACACACAGAGACTGAACCCAGAGCCTATATCATTGAGAAGTGAACAACGTTTTTTTCTACAGAAGATAAATTCACAAAGCTGTGTAAACACCCAGTTTTTTTTTCTTTTCTTTTGGATTTTTCATGTTTTTGCCAGGAGGAAGAACAATAATTAAAACCTTTTTTACACATTTTACATACACTCTAAGAATAGTGGGGTGCAAATCAGATTGTGGGTTCTACTTGTATTTCTTATTAGACTATCTCAATGTAAAAAATAAAGCCTTCATTAACACAAAGACTTGTGATCAATTCAATATGTGAAGTAACCCAAAAGGTGTTTAAAACAAATTTTGGCATCATATTACACATTATATCCATAATGTTGGAGAACATATTATCTACACATAATTTAAATTTTAAGTTTTAACTTTATTTTTCTACATAGACATTAATATAAGTAAATGAAAATTTATTAACAATTTCAGCTGAAACAGTTAAAAAGCGGTGCAGTCAAATGAACATGAACCAGTGCATTAATTGTACTTATTTTATGAAACTCTAAAAGGTTGAAAACCTAAATGTGACCCAAGCAGGATGTCATCATCATCACTGTCGTCGTTTAACGTCCGCTTTCCATGCTGGCATGGGTTGGACAGTTTGACTGAGAGCTGGCAAGCCAGAAGGCCGCACCAGGCTCCAATCTGATCTAGTAGTGTTTCTACAACTGGATGCCCTTCCTTCCTAACGCCAACCACTCCAAGAGTGTAGTGGGTGTCTTTTATGTGTCACTGGCACGAGGGCCAGTCAGGCGGTACTGGCACTGGCCACGCTTGAATGACGCTTTTTACGTGCCACCAGCATGGGAGCCAGTCAAGCAGCACTGGCAATGACCATGCTCAAATGGTGCTTTTTACGTGGTACCAGCATGGAAGCCAGTCAGGTGGCACTGGCAACAATCACACTCGAATGGTGCATTTTATGTGCCACTAATACGGGACCAGCCAGGCGGCACTGGCACCAACCAGACTCGAACAGAGTTTTTTATGTGCCGCTGGTACGGGTGCCAAACAGACGGTACTGTCATTGGCCATGACAATGACTTCACTTACATCAACAGGTCTTTGCAAGCACAGCTTATTGCCACATGACTGAACAGTACTCTTAAATGGGCTGGTTATTCTGCACTGGCATAGGCCACGGTTAGTCTCACTTGGCTTGCCGGGTCTTCTCAAGCACAGCATATCTCCAAAGGTCTCGGTTGCTTGTCATCGGCTCGGTGAGGCCCAGTGTTTGAAGGTCATGCTTAACCACCTCATCCCAGATCTTCCTGGGTTTACCTCTTCCACAGGTTCCTTCTACTGCTAGGGTGTGACACTTTTTCACACTGCTGTCCTCATCCATATGCAACACATGACCATACCAGCGCAGTTGTCTCTCATGCACACCACATCTGATGCTTCTTATGCCCAACTTTTCTCTCGGGGCGTTTACACTCAGTCGTGTGTGCACACTGACATTACAGATCTAGCAGAGCATACTAGCTTCATTCCTTGCAAGCTTACGCATGTACTCAGCAGTTACGGCCCATGTTTCACTGCCATGTAGCATGGCTGTTCGCACATATGGGTCATACAGTCCACCTTTTACTCTGAGCGAGAGGCCCTTTGTCACCAGCAGAGGTAGAAGCTCTCTGAACTTTGCCCAGGCTATTCTTATTCTAGCAGCTACACTCTCAGAGCATCCACCCCTGCTACTGACTTGGTCACCTAGGTAATGGAAGCTATCAACTACTTGTAGTTTTTTTTCCCTGGAATGTAACAGAAGCTGTTTTCTGCACAAAAACTATCTTCCCAGTTAGCCTTCCTTTGATATCGCTGCACCTCTTGTGTGTCCATCACTTACACCGGGTACATCTTATGGAGCTTCTACCTATGCCTTTTCTACAGATCAAGCAAGGCCATCTACCTTAAGGGATTTGTGATTTGTCTGCCTTCCTACTTATTATGACTTTGGTTTTTGTTAGATTGAGTCTACGGCCCTTCGATTCTAGACCTTGCTTCTATACCTGAAACTTCTCCTCTAGTTCTGATATTGATTTAGCTATTAGAGCAAGGTCATCAGAATAGAGGAGCTCCCAGAGGCATCTTGTCATGAATTCCTCTGTTATTGCCTGGAAGACTATGATGAATAAGAGGGGGCTGAGGACTGATCCATGGTGGGCCCCTACCCAACCCGGAATTCTTCACTGTACTCACTGCCAACCCTCACCTTACTAGCAGCTTCTCTGTACACGGCTTGTACAGCTCTCACTAACCACTCATCTAATCCCTAGTTTCCACATTGACCACCAGATATAGGATCGGGGAACCTTGTCAGAGGTTTTCTCCATGTTAACGAAAGCCAGGTACAGAGGTTTATCTTTGGCTAGATATTTCTCCTGCAGCTGTCTTACCAGAAATATAACATCAGTGGTGCTTCTCCCTGGCACAAACCCAAACAGCATCTCATCTAGAGTGACTCTCTCTCTAATTAGTGGGCTATGACCCTCTCACTGGCTTTCATTACCTGATCCAACAACTTGATACTTTTGTAATTATTCAAATCTAATGCATCACCTTTACCTTTGTAGCAGTTGACTGTGGTGCTGCTACACCAGTCATTGGGTAAGACTCCGTCATGTATCACCTGATTGACTATACGGGTGACTAGACTACAGCTGACATCGCCAGATATTTTAAGCATCTCTGTAGTGATTCCTGATAGGCTGGGACCTTTCCCTGTCTTCATACCCTTAGTTGCTTTATCTACCAAGGTACTGTCAATTCGGATAGCTGGTCCCTCTGTTGGGTCAACATTCGGCAGACTCTCTTTCTCCCATTCATTCTCTTAATTTCATATTGGCATCTCCAAGTCTCTTTCCTTTCAGCCTCATTAAATGCAAGTGAGCCATTATCCATGCAGACACATTTCTCTCCTATGACATCACGACTCTCTCTCACACACTGTTTTGCAACATGAAACACTTCAAGTCTTTGGTCCTCACAACGCAGAACACTGGCAAGTATTTTCTTATCTGCTTTCCCTCTGGCTAAGTAAACTTGTCTCCTCGCTTCCCGTCTGGCAGTCTGATACAATTCCCTGCTACCACCATTCTTCCAGTCCTTCCATGCCTGTTTCTTTTCCCTAATGGCCCTGTCAACTACACTGTTCCACCACCACATTACCTTAGGTCGAGAGGGGACTTTGCACTATCCACAGATCTGGTCAGTAACCTCAACAGGTTGTCACGTACAAACCTCCAGTTGTTTTCCACATCATGTGATGTTATATCCCCCTCTATTTTTTCAAAAGCTTCAAGTAATACGTCTCTAAATCTCTGTCCATTTGCAGGATCTTTAAGCTTCTAGACCCTTCTTTTCCATGCTGGCCATCTTTTGGGCATCCATTTAGCGCCGATCCTGAAGTCACTAACTACTAATCTATGTTGTGGGGTGCATTCTAATCTATGTTGTGAGGAAAGTTTTGGCATTTATAAATAGCCATCTTTCCTGTTTCCTGGCGAGGATATAATCAATTTAATTAATGTGTCCACCAGATCGGTAGGTGAATAGGTGGCTGGCAGGTTTCCTGAAGTTAGTATTACAAACCATAAGATCATTTGTATTGCAGAATTCCAGCAGCCTGGTTCCCTCCTCATTGCGAGAACCAAAACCATAGCCTCCATATATGCCATGGAAGCCCCCTGCATGTCATCCAACATGCCCATTGAAGTCAC
The DNA here is from genome assembly GCF_046866305.1 of Octopus bimaculoides. NCBI lineage: Eukaryota > Metazoa > Mollusca > Cephalopoda > Octopoda > Octopodidae > Octopus > Octopus bimaculoides. The sequence continues at coordinate 77,115,162 of NC_142931.1, read as the reverse complement.
CAACCACAAAGAGAAGGTCCCTGTCATTCTTCAACAAGGTAGTCTGCAAAAGGGTGTCATAAAATCAGTTCTTCTGTTCATCAGGTAACCCCGGCTGAGGGGCATAGGCTGATGTAAAGTCAGAAAAATGATAGTATTTGAATTAAGAAATTTCATCTGCGACTCCAATTCTGCCAAACCATACCCCATTATATAAAAGCAGAAACATTGCCAGCAAAAGTTAGCTCAACCTGCTTGAAAATACAGACCAAATCTACCTGAAACGACACTCTAATGTCTTTAAGAAGGAGACATGTTTTTTACATGTAGCCTCTAATATTCAACAAGACAGGATTTTCATAGTGGGAACACCTTTGATCATAAGTTTGCTCTATGAAGACTGGCCTGGTATAAGCAACAGAAAAAAAAAACAAGAATGTAAAAACTGTAAAAGTAACAAGAAGAAATGAGAAAAATGTAACTTACGTAATTTTACGCAAACTACAAGCTGAAAATTTGGCATTTCTTTGATTCTGCACAACTACAAATTCAACTTCATCACCAGGTTGCAGCTCAATACTGTCATGGACTTCAGTCATATGAAAGAATAGCTTTTTGCCATCTTCAACTTCATAATTCAGGAAGCCAAACTGAAAGAAAAATTTATGCAAATATGAATGTGTAGTAACGCCTGCGCATGCGTAGAATAAAACAAGCAAGCGTTTCCCGCTCAATTCATTCTCTTTCTCGCTGGCCAGCGATTGAGCATGGACGTGTGTTTAAAGCTGTCCCTACATCTTTCGGTCTTATACTCGACAGCTCGTTATTCTCACTAAAAGATATGTATGTTTACCAAGTAAATAAATGTTGTTTGAGTTGTTTAGTCTGGAGTTCAGCATTCTGTCAATTTCTTTAATTTTATAGTAGAAAGTCAGGTATACAATCTAAAGATGTATAACCCACTTTCTACTAAAAACGTATAAAATCTTTAAAAAAATATATAATCATTGTTTCTAGCATAGACACAAGGCCAAAAATCTAAGAGGAAAGATTAGTAGATTAAATTGACCCCAGTACTTCATTGGTATTTTATCAGCATTGTAAGGATGAAAGGCAAAATTTATCCTGCTGAGATACAAACTCAAAACATTAAGAACTGAAATATATGTATAGGTTTCAAATTTTGGGACAAGGCCAATAATTTCAAGGGAAAGGATAAGTCAATTACATTGACCCCAGTACTCGACATGTACTTATTTTATCAACCCTGAAAGGATGAAAGCCACGGGTGCCTGGTCAACAAGGCAAGAACCCTTTCTCCCTTTTATACCTATTTTTTTTTTACAGGTGTAATCTAAGAATTGGTTCATCCAGATTGGTCATTCTTCTGACATTCACCCACCTTTTAACAAATTAGCTAGAAGACAACACTTCCCTCTCTACTCTCACCTTTCTTTTCAAGTGGAACTTGAAAAAGTTGATGAGGCCTTGGTCAAAGAGGAAAGTATCTGACTTTAGCCCTTTCAAACAAACCAGACAAATGAAAATTACCTTCCCCTCCCAGTTAAAGGAGGTCGGCAGGGCAATTCTCACTATGGATTCAGCTGATAGCCAGATCCATCCTACACACGACAGCAGCTGTTCGACATAAACCCACAGGCCAGCAATACTCGAGCACTGGACGAGTGCATACAGAACAGTTACATCGCTGAGCACAACTTGGGCAGGCCCAGCTCACGGCACTTCCATGCCTGTAAAGTTTATCCTGAACAGGCAGCGCCCCTCGGTAGCACTGCCAGGCAAGGGACTTTTGGAAGTTAGCATAGAGCTCCCAGGAGCATCCTGTCTTGAATTCCTCTGTTATTGTCTGGAGGACTATGATAAATTGTAGCATTTATTTCATCTAAGGTTTGTTTCACTGCATATGCGAAGCCATTGCACTTGGCCTTGTTGTTGTTGCTTGTGTTGGTCTTGGTGGTGTTGCTGGTGGTAATCTCACTGGTACATGTTCCCACTTCTCTCTTCCTCCCTCTCCAGTGTAGGAGCAATAGTGGTGGTGAGAGCAAGGAAATGTTTGCTAGAAAGGCAGTCCATAGAACAGCCTTCATTCCCCTCTCTAGTGCTGCACATGCTGGAACACTTTTTCTCTTTCTCTTCTTTGCCTTTTAAGGTGTGGATTGGGCATAGAGAGTTTACGTTTGGTGTTTGAGATATGTTGTCGTTCGACTGCAGAGGGTGTGGTGTGCAAAGAAGGGAACAGCTTACAGTTCTCTTCATAGACATTTTTTGTAAAATTTTGAAGTTGGAAATTGAAATTTCAAAATTTGAAATGAGAAATTCGCCCCTAAAAGGGGAAAATTCTGCCTAACCGATTAGCTCAGCAAGAGCACAGTTGGCTTGGCTACAGAAATATGCAAAAATATCAATATATATTACAAAACTTTCAATGAAAATTGGGCAAAAAATTCACAGCTTCCAAAGACATGTCCATCTTTTTTGAAACCAATAATAATAATAATCCTTTCTACTATAGGCACAAGGCCTGAAATTTAGGGGAGGGGGGATAGCTGAGTACATGGGCCAATGCATTCGACTTACTCCCTCCCCCAAAATTGCTGGCTTTGTGCCAAAATTTGAAACCATTATTATGATTATTAATAATAATTAAGGCAATGAAATGGCAAAATCATTAGCCTGTCAGGCAAAATGCTTAGCAATATTTCATCTGTCTTAACATTCTGAGTTCAAATTCCGCTGAGATTACTTTGCCTTTCATCCCTTCGGGGTCAATAAAATAAGCACCAGTTGAGCACTAGGGTCAGTGTAACCGACTAACCTCTCCCCCAAAATTTCAGGCCTTGTGCTATAGTAGAAAGAATCATTGATAATAATAATAATAATAATAATAATAATAATGGTTTTTGGTTTAATCACAAGGCTAGTAATTTTGCAGTGAGAGGATTAGCTGATTACATCAACTCCCAATATTTGACTGCAAATGTATTTTTATCAATATTGAAAGGATAAAAGGCAAAGATGGAATTTGGCCTCAATGAGATTTGAACTAAGGAATGCAAAAAAGAGTTTTAACTAAATGCTGTATTTTATTTGATACTTAGATGCTTCTGTTAATCTACTTCTCTCAATAATTTATGACATTGGCATAATGCCATTCATTTGGGTGGATGGAAAAGATGATTACATCAATCTCGGTGTTTATCTAGTACTTTTTATCAACCTTCACATAAATTAAAATAATTTCAAACATAATATACGAAGGCCAGATATTTTGGGCATGGGTACATCAAATCAATTCTAGTACTTGAATAATTTTCTTTTTTTCCAACTCTGGATAGATGAATGCCTAATTTGACTTTAGCAAGATCTGAACTTGGAACTATTAAGAGCAGGAACAAATACAGTAAAGCATCTGACAAACTACCACCCTTAATTTCTTTTTCTTTGCAAATGCACAAGGCCTGAAATTGCTGTGTGACTGGTATTTATTTTATCAAAACTCCAGATGACAGAAAGACAAAAATTGACAATAATGGGAATGTGGGAACAGCCAACAGAAACAACCCTAATTATAAACACTAGCACAGGTATGGCTGTGTGACGAGAAGTTTGCTTCACAACCACATGGTTCCAGGTTCAGTCCCACTGCATGGCATAAAGCCTTGTGAATGCATTTGGAATGTATGTATAAGATGACAGAGGACCAAGAAACATGGTGCACTGCTGTACTCAAGAAGACCCATCCACCACAACAGAAGCGAGATCCTAAAACCAAGGTGCCATGTAAAAAAGCATTGGTGTGGAGGTGGGTGCCAAGTAAAAAGCACCCAGTACACTCTGTAAATTGGTTGGCATTAGGAAGGGCATCCAGTCATAAAACTCAAGCCAAAACAGACTATGGAACCTAGTGCAGCCTCTGGCCTTGCTAGTTCCTGTGAAGATGTCCAACCCATGCTAACATGGAAAACAGGCATATAATGATGTTACCTTTTTGTTTGTTTCCTACAACTGCTTGACAACTGGTGTTAGTTTGTTTACATTCACATAACTTAGCAGTTTGGCAAAAGAGACCAATAAAACAAGTACCAAACTTCAGAAAGTAAGTAAAACCCTTCAGTCAACCTTCCTCTGATATTGCTGCACCTCTTATGTGTCCATAGCTTGCACTGGGTGCATCTTTCTGCCCATGCCTTTCCTACTGATCGAGCAGAGTCATATGCCTGGAGGGATTTGTGATTTGTCTACTTCAAATGCAGAAACCATATAAAATTTAACTTACCAATCCCTTCACAGAATCAACTTTAGCACGCACATAGCTACGCATAGCAGCCACACAAACAGCTCGTTTTTTCCCAGTGGCTTTCACTGATGCAATCTGGAACTTTACAACATCACCCTTCTGGAGGAAATCTCGTTTATCAGCCAGGCTAGTAATACCATATTGGTACACTTCCTCTTCATCTTCTGTAACACAAAAAGAAATGAAAATAGGAAATTATTTCATAAATACGATCTTTCACATTTTAAGGTGTGTAATAACTTACAACTTTAATATGATATTCTTTTATTATTTTACAGGGTTCAGGCATTGAAAGGCAGCTGTTTTTTGCCTTACAACAGCACCAATATTTTGCCCTGCATTTTTTATCACTATGAGGCATAATCTTAGGTGTAATGAAAAGAACCAAATACTACAAGGTATTTTTGTTCAGCACAATACTGATTGTGTCAACCTCTCCTAATATCTAACCATCATCATTTTTTACATCCACTTCCCATGTTGGCACGGGTGGGATGCTTTGACAGGTTCTGATGGGTCAGACAACTTGCTTCTGTGTTTCAGTTTTGGCCTATTCTCTATTGGCTGGCTGCCCTTTCAAGCACCAACCACTTTATAGAGTGTAATAGATGTATTTTTTATGGCACCAGCACAACAGAAATTGTCTTGCCTGCAGCATGACTAAAGAATCCCCTCAAGTCAATATTGTCTCTGCTCAATTTGCAAACCACTTTGCAGAGTAATAAAATGGGTGTTTAATGTGCCATCAGCACTAATGAGGTTGTATAAAAGAGAGAACAAGAAAGAGAATGAGATGACTTCAGATGAGGTATTGTGGGAAGTTACAGTATGATGAGAGGATTGGATTTGTTGTCGAGAGGGTGGCAGCAGAGAAGGAACAGAAGAGAGGAGGAGGAATGAAGTATATTCTCAAGGTAACATGAACGAGGTAAACAGGAGGACATAGAGTCAGAAGACCTAGGGAGAGCATTTGAGAGATGCAAGAGCGAAATCCCACCCCTGCCCACTCTATCATAATCATTTGGAAACAGAGAGAAAGGAAAAGTAAAAGGAAAAGAGATAATGTGGGAATGGAAAGGTATGATAGATCCCAAAAAGTAGGGAATTCACTATGCACAGATCAAATGCTTTTGTCTCAAGTGGCTTGATATGATGACTAAAAGAAATGATGGAGAGAGATGGTAGACAGGTGTGAGGGTATAACAGGTTTCCATCTACCAAATTTCTTTTAAATGCTTTGATCAAAAAGATGCTATGGCGTTACATAGCAGGATTGAACCCAGAATCATGTGATTGTGAAGCAAACCTTTTAACCACACAGACATGCAGTATTAGTATTGGTTTCGAATTCTGGCCAAGGCCAGTAATTTCTGGGGAAGGGGTAAGTTGATTACATTGACCTCAGTGATCAACTTATTTTAGCAACCTCAAAAGGATCAAAGACAAAGTCGACCTCAGCGAAATTTGAACTCAGAACATAGAAGACAGACAAAATGCCACTAAGCATTTTGCTTGGTGTGCTAAGGATTCTACCTGCTCACTGCCTTTTGCAGTATTAATATTAACAATGATTTCAAACACTGACACAAGGTCATACATATTTAAGAAAGTTTATAGCCAACCCAGGCAGTATCTGAACTCAGAGCTTCCAGAGATTATAACTAGGCTTATCTGACATATTTCTGTAATCCACCTTCCTTACTCTTCAATATTTATAACTGCAAGGATTTTTAACATAAGCAAAAGGACCCAAATTTTGAGGAGTAGACCAATCTATTTTATTTACCCTGAAACTTGACTGTATCTATTTTATCAATCTTGGAAGGGCAAAAAGACAGTGGGGGACACAAAAAAAAAAACCTCACAAAGTGAAAGAGGATACAAAGGGAAGCAACTAAATACCACATGGCAGTTACCAAGCAATCAACTCTGATACTAGTAACTTGCCTCCCTACAAAATGTTTAGAGTGCTAGACCAGTATTTTAATAGCTCAGCAAAAATGTAATCACTCTCCATAAAAAAGTGTACAGCCTACCCAGATATAAGTCACAAAATTAACGAATCAGATCATATGTAAAACTAAAGCATAAGTAAGTACAAGAAAGACAATAGAATAATGTCAATTAAAAAGATCTAATAAAATAAATTTATAAATAATCTCTTACATATTGAGGAGTTTAAGAAAATAATGAAGGGTACAGAGTAGAATGAACTGAGGCACTTACCATCCAAACCAACTTGTACTAGACCACTATATTCATCCTGTTCAGGATTGACAATGCGTAAGGGTCGAATAATCTTTCCTTGTAGGGTCCCTTTTTCCCAAATAATTTCCTGAAAATGAAACGTCAAATTTCAAAACACTTAAAAAGAGGCAATTTAACATAAGCAGTGATAAAATTATTTTACTAAGAAAACATAATTCCTTAAGCTTTGATCACAAGATATCTAATGACAACTGTGCTTGCTCTAAAACGTTATCATCAACTATCAGTCCTGTACAAGGCTCAGGAGAGACTAACAATAGGGTACTGTCCCCACATCTAGGACAGTGCTGCTGCTGTTGCCACACACATGCATCTTAGACTGCATCCAAACACAATGATTGCTATGAAGACACTCATAAATACACTCCAAACTCTGGCCAACATAAGTATCATTTCCTTTCTGCCTTTTCTACTGAAACTATAATGGCCTTTATGCCTTAGTTCCAGCAAGTATAGTGCCATCTCCACCCAAGTACTCTCAATTCGCTCCTTATTTCTCCTTTCATCGTTTAGTGTCCACCCCCAACTCCCAAGTCCTATACTAATTACTACAACCAGTCATTACTTCCCAGAATACTGGCCTTCTTGCATTCTCTACCTATACATGCCTAACCTGCAATCTTCAACTTGCAACAGCTGAAGCAAATAGTAAAGACATCAATCTTGCCAATGCTGGAGGGCCTGCAAGGTCTATGAGTACAGTCCCTTCCTTCAGATGAAACTAATAAAAAGAAGAGAGATAAATTCATAACAAGAAAAATGTGACATATCTCCTACCATATAAAACTTAATTTTATTGCTTTATAAATTTAGTTACTGTACAAATTTCTATTTCTTATCTGTGTTTGCAATCAAATATAAAATTTTAAAATTTTTACCAATAACTTTTAGTATGCAATTTTAGTTATAAACTCAAATTTTCTTTCCAAAATGATGTAGGTGATATATACAGTAAACTACCCCCTATCCAGCACCACAGATAACTGACGTCTTCAGGTTACCTGATCATCACTTTTTAAATTACCTTAGTACCTTACAGAACTCATTAAGACTCCATCTATATACACCAATATTATCATTAATATTCTTAATTTAGTAGAAATGAGAGTAAAATGGGAAAATATAATTTAAATAAAGAACCTATATTAACCTAATAAAATACAGGAATTGTAAATACAATAAAATAAAATACTGCACTGTACCAAGAGAATGCTAAACTATTTGTTTAAGATACAGTAATAACTTTCTTTTAATAACAATTAACACAAATATTCTTGACTCTAATTAATAACACTTTTTTTTTTTTTTTTTCTGGGCAGTGTTTCTTGAGAATTCCAGTTGGCTACCAGATAAGGTGAGTATACTATAATTGGAAACAACTAGTTCCAAATATGAATCTAAAAGTTTTCTCCCTCAAGATACTGAAAATACTGAGAGAAAAAAAATTCGGTTTTACTGGAGGCAATACAGATGTTGGTATTTCTGATTCCTCAACAGTAATGAAAATTAGATTGAAATCACATATGAAGAGAAGAGAAATACCAACTCACACACACACATATACTTTTACACACATATATACTTTTTACACACATCAGTTTCTATCTACCAAATCTTGTCACAAGGCTTTGGCTGGCCCAAGGGTATAGAAGACACTTACCCAAACTGCCAGGAAGTGGAACTGAACTTGAAACAAATGGTTGGGAAACAAATTTTAAGAAACTTAAAATTAAGAATCACTTATCTGAACTAAGCTCAAAATTGGGATTATTTCATGAAATTATACTTACCTCAGGTGAAACAGTGCCTTTCGGAAGTTTTTTGATGTTTTCAGCACTTAACTTGGCCCCTTTTTTAGCCAATGTATATTCTACTTCATCGCCAAGATTAAATTCCAACTGATCATTCTCAATAGAGCTGTTTTAAAAAGATACAGAGCAAAAAAAAATAAATAAAACATTAAGTTAGATGTCATGCATCAAGAGCAATAAGCAAGATGTTCAAATCTTAATACTTCAAGGGTAGTGATTTTACTGACAAAGTTAATACACAGACAATTTAAACCAGACCAAATTAAATACTTTCAGTTCTTCATTCACATGAAGAACTTAATCACATCATATAAAATAAACAATGTAATACAAGTGTTTGCTTGTACTGCATTATCACCCAGCCACCATGGAGCAATTCAAACGGATAATAAACTTACCTGAAATGAAAGAAAACTTCCTTCTCATGGTCAGCATTTTCAATGAATCCATAGTTGTCTTTCAATGTAGCAATGAAGCCTTGGCATTTGCCAGCAACATTGCGAAGAACTACTCTTATATTGACAGCTCTCTTCTGGCCATTTCTAGACGATTCACCAATGCTAAATTCAATCTAATGAAAAATAAAGGAATAAGAAATAATGACAGTTTAAAGAAGTCGAAGGTACTATTTTACAAGTCAAAATTACACGGTCTTGTAATATGCACATATTTAAATGTATTGTTTGATGTAAAAATTCTCAAGCATTACTTACAAGTTCTAAGTAAGACTTTCTTTCACTAACCTATCAGAGACTTACAGACTCCTTTTTCAATATTTTTTGCCACCCTCTAAAACCAATTAAAATAATAAAGAAAAAGGTACTTAAGAGCATTTTAAAATTTACCTTATCACCATATCTTGGAGGACCCTTCTGGTCCACTAAATCTTTTAAGTAATATGGAATTTGTTGAATAGCACCTTCATAGTCATATATTATATTTCCAGATTCCCCTTCTTTGTTTTTGCCTGCAAAACAGAGGAAGAATTTAGATAAAACATAACAAAAAAATAAAGAAGCTAATTTAATATTCTAAAAACTCGTACATAGCTGAAAAATCATTACAGACATCTATCAGTTTCAAAGCAGATTCACATCCTTACCAATGAAAGAGAAGCTTTACTTTAATTCTTTCAATAGACAAGCCAGTTCTCTGATACAAAACCACTTGCTTTAAAAAAAAAAAAACCTTCAAACATAATTTCACATAAAAATCTTTCGTTACATTATTACAAATACCAAATATATCTGCCAATAAATGGCAAACAAATGAGAGTGAGAACTGAATGCTAAAAAATCTCCCAAAAATAACAATATAATATATACACAAGAACTGAATTTTTGAGAGCTAAACGACTAAAATATTCAAGTCCTGCCACCAGCATTACATTTGTTAGGAACATAATGTTTATTGACCTCTAAATACATATGTAAAGAACATAATCCAACAATCTGAGCTATACTGGCCAGCTGATATAAAAATGATACACTTTTAAAAGATGGTTGGTAAGCTTCCAACAAACTGAGACTACGGTTCAGTTTTACATCCCAGTTAGAGTTGTACTATTCTGCTAAAGCTCTCAGGAACATCACAAACATCGCAATTCTCATGCCCTCAACTCAATAGTATCTTAAATGATTTCTCTGATTATTAAAGATCAGTCAACTGATTATTTATTACATCAGTTATGTTATCTGCAGGTCATCCCTGATGAAGTAGATCTACCATCAAAGGCGTTCCAGTCATTGTGGACCTGTACTTCTTTCAGGTATTGCATAGAATTTCATATTGTTTGACAACATATGTAGCAAATGGGCAAGAATAGTTTGCAGGAAAAATACAAAATATATCCCTGACATTTCAAGATGCTAGTGTATAATTAGAAGAACATTAGGCTGCTATTTTTACAAGGTTGTGCAATCACATAGTTCTTTCACTGGCTCACTACCCAAATGAATGAGTAGGATGAGGTATATTTTAGTGGTTTTTCGAACCTGACCAGAATCAACTACAACGAATGAAATACAACTAACCCTTGTTATAGCAAAAAATACTGATTTACTAACTGAAGTGTCTTTCTACTTTCATCATTGTTTAAAGCACACATTCTAACTCAACCCACAAAATATAGTTTTCTACAATAAGCAATAGGTATACCATGTTTTAACTATTTTCAGATGATGAGTTGAAATCTTCCCATCAGCCTGGCAAGTAACACAAGCAACAGCTATGTATCAGAGGCATGCTCTTTGTGTATAAGAACAGGCATTGTCCGGTCAGGCTAGAACAATAAGTAGCATAGATTGTATATAAGTTAGTCACACACACGCACACACACACACACACATATATATAAGAAAAGGATTTGAGACTAAGTATATAAATGGAATTGGTAAATATTACATTAAATTAATATCACAAAAAAATTAAAACACAAATACTTGTAGGGCAGACCAACAGATGATCATACAGCTACTATGCAAGAGGAACTGTTGCCTTATCACATATAACAAAGACAAACAACAAATGCAAGCACAACTACTCCTGACAAGACCTAAAGAAGCAACAAATGTTATCAAGTGAGAGGACAGTAGTGAGACAAGAAGACTAGGACTTCTGCATAGGCAAGAACAATGGATAAGAGGCAGATGTAAATGATAACAATGGTGTTACATATTCATGCTACACAGATTTGTTTGCTCTTCAATTTCAGATATATTGCTTAATTAGATAAAACTTTTTCAGACTATCAGCTCCATTTTTAAAAGCAAATGTTTTATGATATTTACATCAACACTGTAGTCCAAAAATTCTATGACAATGAACATTGTTTTACAATTCTTTACGACATTAGCTAGTCAACCATGAAACAGAATTAACAGATAATTTCCTATTTGTTAATTAGGTTAAGAAACTATTAATACCATGTTAAATACATAGATAATCTTCATTATCAAAGTGACCTAATCAATAAGTGGTGATTGTAGTTAAGATCATAAAATCAGAGTAAGAAAACAGTAGAAGTTCAAGGAACTACTATCTCACTTTGTAGCAACAGTATTCCCTCACTTTTTCCACACAAAATATAGACTGTATGAAACATAGGTTAAAAAGTATGATGCTGTATTGGACATGGAAAGTCTGCAGAGGCTGAAGTGCCACTGATCATCAGCCAATATCAACAAGAGAGGCAGCTGCATTAGTAAAATGTAAAGAATAATCCAATGACTGTTGAATGAAAGAAATGCCTTGTGCACTAGCAGCAGAAGATGCATGAGGTTAGGGAAAGTTGAAGATGCTGTTGGATCTAATGAACAAGATAACACAGAACTAAGATGAGTGGTTATATGCCATTTGGCAGATCCACTCAACCCAAGTAACATTGTAAAGCGGACATTGAAATTATGAAACCAGTAATCCAATACTAACAACTCAACCAGTAGACTTTCACAACAAACAAGGCTACATTGCAAGGACTTATAGTTATCTCTTCTTGCATCTATTTCACAGACATTAACTTCAACATTACAACAAACCCTTAAATAGAGAAAAGAAAAGAATGAATCAACAAAGAAATCTCTGCGTGATCATTCAGTATGCTAGAAATAGGAACCAAAGTTTTCTAACTTTAATGACTTGAAAATGAGGAGGTATTGGATAACAAATTTCTACATAATCTTAAAAAAACAAGGAGATCTTGGTTGGGGAATATATTTGATTCACACATATGCATGATCAGGGTTGACCTGGGGTTAAACATCAAATGAATAAAAAAAAGAGAAAAAAAAGATAGGCATATTTTATGAACTTCAATTTACCTGGGCTTTTGTGTGTTGCAGGCTCACGGTCAATTGTTCCAATATATTTTTCAGTAGAAATTGTAAGAGAAAGTGTTCGTTTGGGAAGCATTTTAATGCGAATAGCTATTTGCTTATTTGGTGATGAAGGATCCTGAAGTGGAGAAAAAAGACACAGCATGGTTTTAGCAAAGTATTTAACAAAACCAAGCTGATAAATTAATAAACAGGCAAGTGAGTCCCAGGTCACATTCCTTTCTTTATGATCCCAAATTTTCTCAATTCCACTCGTATTTTGATTTCTTGTCATGTAATTTTTACACTTTTATAATTTTACAGCGACAAATAGTGAAACCAATTTATGAAGTTAAATTATTTTATTAATTGCAATCAAATGAAATAAGAGATCACATTTCAGTGGCTCAAAACTTCTACTTGATTTAATACCATATACAGGAACAGGCATGGCTGTGGTAAGAAGCTTGTTTCTCAACCACATGGTTCGGGGCTCAGTCCCACCGTGTGGCACCTTGGGCAAGTATTTCCTACTATAGCCTCAGACCAACCAAAGCCTCATGAGTGGATTTGGTAGACAGAAACTGAAAGGCGGCGAGCTGGCAGAAACGTTAGCACACCAGGCGAAATGCTTAGCGGTATTTTGTCTGCTGTTACATTCTGAGTTCAAATTCCGCTGAGGTCGATTTTGCTTTTCATCCCTTCGGGGTCGATAAATTAAGTACCAGTTACGCACTGGGGTCGATGTAATAGCCCTAATCCCTTTGTCTGTCCTGTTTGTCCCCTCTATGTTTAGCCCCTTGTGGGCAATAAAGAAATAAGAAACTGAAAGAAGCTCATTGTGTGTGTGTGTGTGTGTACACATACATATAAATGTATATATAGCTATGCTTGTGTGTCTTTGTGTCTGTGTTTGTCCCCCCACCTACTACCACTTGACAACTAGTGTTGGTGTTTTTACATCCCCGTAACTTAGTGGTTTGGCAAAAGTGACTAACAGAATAAGTACCAGGCTTATAAAAACAAAAAGTACTGGAGTTGACACATTCAATTAAAAATTCTTCAAGGTGGCACAAGTAAAAGATATATACTGTTGGAAAGGCCAAAAGCACTTTATAACAGTTATAATTTTTTCCCTTTCCTCAATTATATTATGTACATATGCAAGTTATGTTCTCATATTTTATTTATTTTTCAGGTTTATATTATTTTTTAATCAACGGTCAATCATATCTAACAGATTCCATTAAATCTGGAAAGTTTTGATTTCTTGTCCAATTAGATTTTGTGTTTATTTAATGACTAAATAAATCATTATCTCTGCATCATTTATGTTGTTGTTGGCACTCCATCGCTTACGACGTCGAGGGTTCCAGTTGATCCGATCAACGGAACAGCCTGCTCGTGAAATTAATGTGCAAGTGGCTGAGCACTCCACAGACACGTGTACCCTTAACGTAGTTCTCGGGGATATTCAGCGTGATACAGTGTGACAAGGCTGACCCTTTGAATTACAGGCACAACAGAAACAGGAAGTAAGAATGAGAGAAAGTTGTGGTGAAAGAGTACAGAAGGGTTCGCTACCATCCCCTGCCAGAGCCTCGTGGAACTTTAGGTGTTTTCGCTCAATAAACACTCACAACGCCCAGTCTAGGAATCGAAACCGCGATCCTATGACTACGAGTCCGCTGCCCTAACCACTGGGCCATTGCGCCTCCACACATCATTTCTAAACATTTATAAATCATTGTAGTGTTCCAAAATTTCACTTTTGTCTGATGATAGGTTAAATAAACACTGAGTAACAGCTTGTGAGGTTTTTCCTCAGCTTCAATAAAACACAGTGTGTGTATGTGTGGGACAGAGAGAGAGAGAGAGTTATACCAACTTGTACTACTGTGAATTCAACTTCATCCTGCAGCTTCAACTCCTTAGTTTGATCAAGCATTTCACTAAAATGGAAGAAAACTCTGAGGTCGCGATCAGCACATTGTATGAAACCATATCCTTCCTTCAGAGTAGCAACAATGCCCTGTTGAATAAACCACATGAAGCATTTTAGTTAGTTATTGACAATTTCACATAATTTTCAGAGTCTAGTTGACATATATTTAACAAGAAAATACACCTATAAATGTAGACAACGGCATACCTATGGAATAAGAAAGGAATCTGATTATTTTTAATCACACGTTCAGTTGCACAACTGATTTGGCAAAATAATCCCTAGCCTAGCCTAGTTTAGAAGTATCGTACTTGAAGACAATTGTGAAGACTACTAGAACCAGGGTGTTGTTCTCTTTTTAATAAAACAGATGGGTATAATAAATGTGATTTCTAGCAAGTCAAACAACAAAACAGAGCACTTTTGTTGGGTCCATAATATTCTGAAGGTAAGATTATGTATTTTCCTAATACATTCACTCATTTGTTTCCATAATAAATTCATTCATTTTCACACACACACAAAGAGTAAAATAAAAACATGATTGTAATTAAGTGATAAAGACATGTTCTTTTATGCTCTAGAACAGTGGTTCACAACCATTATTTGCTTAAAGACCCTTCTGATCCTTATTTTACTCTACTGGGACCTCATACTCATTCAGTGTTTAAAAAAGAAAATTCAATTATATTTTTTTAATTAAATATTATTAAGAATTGTATTTAAAAAATTGTTAAAATATTTTGTGTATTGTAGAAATACAGTCAATTTATAGCACATAAATTGTAACTACAAAATCTCACATAGACTCCCAAGGATCATGTGGACCCTGATTGAGAGCCACTGCTCTAGAATGAAAACTATAATTCAAAGACACAAAAGATAGTTCTGAGATCAAAAACATTGTAGACTCTTACTGTTTTTGATAACAGGACTATCTGTGAGGAGTTTCAGGAATTCCCTTCATCAGAGAGAGAGGAGGAGAAAGAAAGATGCTTCAGGAATTCCTTTTGTCATAGAGAGAAATAGAGGAAAGAGACAGTGGGTGTGGTAAGTAAATAAGGGTAGGACTGAAAGAGAGATACTGGGGAATGGAATGATTCATTGTACAACAATACAAATAAATGGAGAAGTGTAAAGATATGACACTAACCACCTCTCTGGTTTCTTTGCTTTTCTCAAAGGTACAGTCAAGAAGTTCAATTTGTGTAGCTCGTTGTAATCCATCTCTGCGGTCTGTAGCAATATTAAATGCAACAAGATCGTCAACCTGTAATGTGAAGTCTCCCTTTTGGTCCTTGTCTCCAAATGGAATTTCAACTTGCCTATGTTAAAAATAATAAATAAAAAGAAACTGCTGAAACAATTCTTTGGGTTGATTATTTGATTCTGAGATGTAACAAACCAATAATAGCAACACAGATTAAAATTCCACTCATCAAAAGGTATACCTCACAAAACTGATGACAAAGTATAACTATTTGTCACTGTATCAATTAAAAAAAAACAATGGGAGAAAGAGAGAAGCAAGAAAGAGGGAGAGAGTGAGACAGAGAGAGAATGTGTACACTAATATACAATTATGAACATATATGTACACTCGTATATAGACATCACTGTCAGCATTTTCACATCTGCCTTTGGAGTTTCCAGCAATGGGATGAATGCGTGTCTTTATGTCTTGATATCATAGGATTGTTATAAACAAGCATCACTATCATAATCTTCCCTGTAAACATGCCTGGTCATGGGGAAATATTATCTTGCTTGGAAACAAGTGAAGATTAGCAACAGAAAGGTATCAATCTGTAGAAAGTCTGCTTCAATGAATTCTGTCTGATCCATGCAAGCATAGAAAAATGCATGTTAAAACAATAATGATCATTCATATATATATATATATATATGTGTATATATATATATATATATATATATATATATATATTACACTCTCTGAGTGGTTGGCGTTAGGAAGGGCATCCAGCTGTAGAAACTCTGCCAAATCAGATTGGAGCCTGGTGTTGCCATCCGGTTTCACCAGTCCTCAGTCAAATTGTCCAACCCATGCTCGCATGGAAAGCGGACGTTAAACGATGATGATGATGATAATGATGATGATACACACACACACACATATATACATAAAAAACATACCGGTTATCTACTTCATAAACAATTCTTCCACAAAGGGGATCTCCTTGACGACCTTTATTGGAATTTTTTAAGGTTTTCAGAATTCTCCCGTTTATGCTTTCAATAGCAACATCTTCGAATATCACAGTTCCTTCAGGTAATCGTGAAATATTTACAGCAACTTCCCTACCCTGAAAATGATAAGATCATTCATAAATAGTAGTAGTAAGAAAAAACATGACTTATATTTTAGATCTGTTTTACTGGGCTGGTTTTATAATTTGGTCAGAGGAGGAAAGGTCTCCAACCCAGGTCAAGTTCACTTGAGGGACTTATGCAAATTGGTTCTATTCAGTTACAAGATACTCAATTACCCAGAACCATGATTGTAAAACAAAATTCTAAGTTATACAGCCATGTCTGAGCCTGCAAAGATCTGGAATGCAGTTTCTTTTTTTGCCTCAAAATTCTAGATGCTACTTCATTAAGATTTAGTTGCATAGTTTACCACTTAAGGGACTTTCTCCACTAATAACTGCTTGTAACAGAGATTATTATATTTTCTCAAAGCTTTTTACCCAATGTCTGTTTAACTAACAATATAAAACAGATTCCACCCCCAAAATAATCTGCACCATGTACAAATCACAATATTTTCAATTACTTAGCTATAAAGGAAGGAGTACTCTGTCGGTTACAACGGCAAGGGTCCCAGGTGATACGATCAACGGAACAGCCTGCTCATGAAATTAACGTGCAAGTGTCTGAGCAATCCACAGACACGTGTACCCCTAATGTACTTCTCAGGGAGACTCAGCATGACACATAGCATGACAAAGCAGGCCCTTTGAAATACAGGTACTACTCATTTTTGCCAGCTGAGTGGACTGGAGCAACATGAAATAAAGCATCTTGCTCAAGGACACAACACATTGCCGGGAATCGAACTCACGACCTTACTATCGTGAGCCAAATGCCCTAACCACTAAGCCACATGCCCTCACTTAGATGCTACTTCATTAGCTATACCAGATCAGTGACAGCATACCAGGTATATTAACTCTTCTTTTACAAGATTCCATTTCATAGCAACTGAAAATAAAGTTCAGCTATCAGAAAAACCATGCCATCTATTGAAAATCAGATCTACGTTAATCAAGTTCAGGTAGAAGTTCATCATAATGAAAGAGTAGTATTACTTCAATCCCCAAAACAAATAAGTTTTACATATATATAACCAAAACATACAAACACAAGCCTATAGTCATGTCTATATTATAGTCATATCTTACCTCAATGACTACCACCAACCTTGAAGATGAGATATTGTTTTGCTCTCTGGATATTATTACACTAAACTTCGTTATTTTCAATTTGATTTTTTTTTTAAATTTTGATAAAGCATGTATAACAGAATTAATCCCTAAAACCTATGAGTTACTGCCCTTTACAAACTCAGCAAGCAAGCATTTTTTTTTTCTTTCTACTATAGGCACAAGACTTGAAATTTTGCCAGAGCTCAACTAGTACTTCTTTTATCGAGTTCAAAAGGATGAAAGGAAAGCTCAACCTTGGCAGAATTTGAACTCAGAATACGAAGTTGGCATTTTTTCCCCTGTGTATTTTGCCCAGTGGGGTAATGTTTCTGTTAGGTTGAGGCCTTTTAAAGTACAAATAATAAAGATTACACAGACAGCATACAAACAAAAGATGCAGCCTAGAAATTTTCTTCATTTTACTGAACAGTTTCAAAGCCAGAAATATTTAAATATTCAGTACTGTACTTGCTCACTGTGGAATTGAAGTTACCATACACGCTATACATAACTGTTGTTTGAGACGTCTGCCAGAGAAATCACCTAGGTTTAATCCCAAAAAGGAAGGCTTTCTCATAAATAAAATTTATATTGGAAGTGAAACCTTCCCCAAACACACATTCATGTAGAAATTACAAACAATGTTGTAGGAATGAAGGAAGTCACACACCAAGATAACATATATTCTCAGAAAATTAGCACTGAGTGTTAATGCTGTACTTTTCTTCAAACAAACTGGTAAGTATTATAGCTATAAGATGAGGTTTATGTCTTGCTGCTTGACTGACATAAACTTATAATTAACTAGGTGAGTTTACATCGTTAACAATACTAATGTTGTTTTAATGTTATATTTTCTATTAAATAAATCTTTATGAGATAATCACACTTTGAAATCATTATTCTCATGCTGAAGTGATAGTTTCATTCCGAAATCATTAGTGGCGAGGTATCATTTCAATGTAAAACTTGCTTAGTTTGAATGACAAATACTATAGTAAAATAAAACATATTCATTTGAAAAACAAAGGTCATCGAAATAAAATTTATACACTTACATCATTTTCTGGTTGGTTACTGTTTTTGTGGCTATTTAATGAATAATCCCATTGTCTCTACAAAAGGAAAATTTTAACATTATTAAGTGACATATTTATTATATCAGGACAACATGTAACACACATTAAGCAACATATACCACCAGCAGGGTTTTACAAAGCATGCAACACTTAATCCTTATTCAATACAACAGTGTTGCTGCTGTCCAAAGTGAAGAAGTATGCTCTTTAAAACACAGTGAACTGACAGAAATAATGAGAGTTAAAAGACTTTTGACAGGGATATAGCTACAGTAACAAAATATCAACCATCAATCCCTCATTTGGTAGCCTAGGAACCAAACAATCCCATTAGCCAACAAGAAATTTTACAATCACTCAATCTACTAGAAATAACAATAAAATTCCTCATGAATCACAGACTACCATTCTAGAGAAAGAGAAAAAAAAAACAGAATAGTACACAATAACAAAAAAAATAATGAATATGGTATGACCACCGTTCATCATAGGTCATCTTAATCAAGGCTGAGCAGGTGTTTATAATAATAAACAACTATCAGCAAACTAATAAAAAATAAAAATAATAAATGTCAAATTTGACTAATGTGAAACTGATATCAAAATGTCAGACTACAACATCAAACACAAGGTTACTTATCAAACTCTTGACCTGAAATTACAGGCAGTATCATCAGTAACTAATGTCCATTTTCGATGTTGGCATAGACTGGACAGTTTGACAGGATCCAAAAAGCCTGAGCTCTGTGTTGAGCTCCAATGTCAGCTTTGGCACAGTTTCTACAGTTGAATGCCCTTCCTAATGTCAACTGTTTTACAGGTACCTTTTTATACAATTAACAATGTGCATACTCGACAGAGTGTAAGTACCTTGAGAGGAAAGTTGGACCTAAGAATCATCAGATGTGGTGGGCAAGAGTGACAACTGCGCTGGTATGGTCATGTGGCGAGAATGGATGAGGATAGCTGTGTGAAAAAGTGCCACACCCTAGCGGTTGAGGGGAACCTGTGGAAGAGGTAGACCCAGGAAGACCTGGGATAAGGTGGTGAAGCACGACCTTCGAACATTAGGCCTCACCAAGGCAATGACTAGTGACAGAGACCCTTGGAAATATGCTGTGCTTGAGAAGACCCAGCAAGCCAAGTGAGGCCATAACCCATGGCCTATGCCAGGGGTGTAACCAGCCCACTTATGCGTACCTTTCCTTCCTTGGATACTCAACTCTGCTTGCGAAGATCTGTTGAGGAAAGTGAAATTGAAATCAAATTCAATCACTGGTATCCGTGCTAGTGGAGCACTAAGAGCACCATCCGAGCATGACCGTCGCCAGAGCAGCTGACTGGCTTCTGTGCCGGTGGCACGTAAAAAGCACCATTCAAACGTGATTATTACCAGCATTGCCTTACTGGCACTTGTGCTGGTGGCACGTGAAAAAAACATTCGAGCAGGGCACCCAGCTGTAGAAACTCTGCCAGATCAGATTGGTGCCTGGTGCAGCCATCTGGTTTGCCAGTCCTCAGTCAAATCGTCCAACCCATGCTAGCATGGAAAGCAGGCGTTGATCATGACGATGAGAGGTTGCCAAATAACTTGCATGACAAAGAAAAGGAAAAAGGCCCTCAAATGAATTGGGGGAGGTGATGCTGAGAGGCTAAAGTATTATAAAAGGACAAGCACAAATATATGGCTACCCACATTATATAAGGGTGGGTGGGAGAAAATGGAAAGATAAAATTTATTATTTTGCCCAAATTTCCAACTTCCCAGCTCAAAAATTCTTCTTCTAAAACAATATAATATATAACAATATACTCTTTTACTTGTTTCAGTCATTTGACTGTGGCCATGCTGGAGCACCGCCTTTAGTCAAGCAAATCGACCCCAGGACTTATTCTTTGTAAGCCTAGTACTTATTCTATCGGTCTCTTTTGCCGAACCGCTAAGTTATGGGGATGTAAACAAACCAGCATCGGTTGTCAAGCGATGTTGGGGGGACAAACACAGACACACAAATACACACACACACACACACACACATATATATATATATATAAATATATACAATGGGCTTCTTTCAGTTTCCATCTACCAAATCCTCTAACAAGGCTTTGGTCAGCCCGAGGTTATAGTAGAAGACACTTGCCCAAAGTGCCATGCAGTGGGACTGAACCCAGCATCATGTGGTTGGTAAGCAAGCTACTTACCACACAGCCACTCCTACACCTATATAAGGTAACATTCTGAATGAAGTTAAAGCCATGTATTTAATATCCAAGTAACGCATTAAAAACAACTTATAATTTGTTTAGTTAGTCATTGAAGATTAAAAAAAAAAGTCCAACTTACACTTCTTGACTGAATTTGAAATTCTACGTCATCTCCAAGAAGCAGTTCACTGATATCGCCTTTATATTCACTGTAGTGGAAAAATATTTCTTTCACAACATCAGAACGCTCTATGAAGCCAAAGTTCTCTTTCATCGAACAAACGACACCTTGATATTTCTCTTGATTTTGCACCATGACACTTTCAAGTCTTCGAGCTCTAATGTTACCATTTCTGAAATAATTTTGATAGAAAAATTTGCAGAATATATTTAACATTCAGATAAACGATTACAAGACTAGTAAAGACTGATAAATCTACTAACATCATATTTTATGTTACTTACTTCTAATTTTAAAAATGATACCTGCTATTTAATTGACAGACACTAATTTTCATAAAGGATTGAGTCCCCCCGCCCTCTCTCTCTCTCTCACTCACACACACACAGATTGTGGAAAAGCAGAGGGATACTATTTTGATTTTACCTAAGATAACACACACATTACTATTTCTGATTTCAGTGGTAGTAAAAAGTGACATAGAAAATTATAAAAATACTAAAAAATGACTTCATGCTGTATAAACATTTACAATTCCTTGGCACAAAGCGATAAGGCAAAAGTAGATTTTTATAAACATACTTTGTATATTTATGTAAAATTATGGCAAAAGCAGTCATAAATTTGCAAGACATTTGAAACATCATGTTAACAGAAAATAGTATGATACAAGTGATAAGAGGGCAAAAGCCTTTATCAAATGCATCATAATTGTGATGGGAGTAAACTAGTGCATCAGGTCATCAACCTAATTTAAAGAGAACATTTCCTAGTTTTAAGAATTTATTTCGAGCTTGGCAACATATCTATAAATCTCCCAAAAGACAATCTCAAGTTTAAGGTCATATACAGTATTTCACGGCTAAATAGAAAAATGGTTTTCAGGCAGCTGAAGCCCACACTTAACAAAGATTGGTTACTGGACCAATTACAATGTAAATAGTACATTCCACCAAAACCAACAAAGAAACATATTGAAGTCCAGAGTCTTGCTAAACCACACAATGGCTATATGGACAATGATTTCAAATGACTTAATCAAAAAGGCAGGAGACTCTCCATAACTTCAATATAGTCACTGTTCAACTCACCTTTTATCAGAAGCAATATAAAATCTGACTTGATCTCCAGCTTTCAATTTCGAAGAACCATCAATTACATCTTCTAAGCCATAAGGAAGGAAAAAACATTCTCCATTGTGTAGATACGTGACTCTACCAAGCCCATCCTGATTTCCTGACACTGTGCCCTATAACAAAAGTGAAGCATTTAAATAAGGCTTTCCAGAAACAACTATAAAATAAAACATTTAAATTTAATATGCAATATGGTGCTTGGTTGCTGCATAGATTATAGATTTCAATGTAAGCTTGGAACCATAGACTTTACAGGCTATTCTTGCCAAAAATATAGATGTCACAAGCAGATTCCCAAAGCAGTCATTGAAGGTCTATCCTGTCCCTAATTATAAAACAATAAATCAGTGGGATCTTTTTTAAGTAAACTACCTTTCAGTATTTGTCCAAGAAAGTGGATGTTAAACGATGATGATGATGATGATGATGATGATATTACATTATCAGGTAAAAGTTTGTTCTTACTACACTTTTGAGTGTAAAGCAATAAGTGGAAATGGTAGAGAAAACAAACACACACAAAAAATATGTTCAATTAAATGGTTATCCACAAAGACATGTTGCGTTATACAAAAATTTTTGTTATTGCTTGTTAAAAGGTTTGAATTATCATCATCATAACATCCACTTTTCCGCATCTGCAGGGTCAGACAAAACATTTGAAGCAGGTTTTTACAGCCTGATGCTCTTTCTGTCATTAACCCTTAACCTGTTTCCAAGCAAGATATTTTCTCTTATCCTTCAAATAGCAAAGAATCAATGATCAGAACATATTTACAGGGACAGTTGTAAACAAATAACACTGATGAACAGTGACTATTTTCGATCACATATGACAGGCTTCTTAGTTTCCATCTACCAAATTCACTGATCAACACAGGAATATAATAGAAAACCCTTGCCAACAGTACTATGCAGTGGGACTGAACTCAAAGATACATGGTTGTAAAACGAATTTCATTCAATTATTATATAAATAACATTTATTATACAAATAAAACTTGTACCATTTCCATGCAATAAACTATAAAAACTCAAAAGAATAAACTTACATTTTTGGCTTTAACTGGTTTTGCTTCTTGAACTATAGAGCCTTGAAAACGTTCCTCACTTAAAATTTCTTGAGAGGATACGCCAGGGTCAATTTTTATCACAGAACATGCAATCCGCTTCCCAGTTCGTCGATCATACGACAACTGAAACTCAACAGGATCTACATAAAGAAATGGAAAATGAATAGCTTTAAGAAATTAAAGAAATTAACCACAAGCTTTTCAGTTTTGATATTTTTAAATCCAAATTATTAAAATGAGTTGATAAGGTTATAATTCCTAGAATATAGTTATCCTCATCTTTCGATAAATTCATTCATTACATTCCGATAAATTTTATCTCAAATAGTTAACAGATATAATTTTTGGATGTATACATAATCCCAGACTGTATCTGAACCCAAACTATTAGCACTCATAACCTACAGTGACAGTAAGTACACAACATGATACACAACCCTCACACTTTACCTTTACCGAGTCAACAACTATCCTCAAGTTTCTACCATCTTCTTCCCTCTTCATAAAGTGGTGTTACTCAACTACCATCTACATAAACTTTCTATACTTCATTTATCATGAGCTTCTCGACACATGGACCATATTCTCTGGGGTTAAAGAGTCATGGCATAATGTTACACAACCAACCACTTCATTCTCCATGTATTGATAATCGTCAAAAAAATATCATGGTTTGCAGTTAGTCCAACAATTTCTTCCTAACAATTTGAGTAGCTAACGTTTATCTTTAAACTAAGAGAAAGGATATCATTATCCAGTAGGTCACTGGCTTATATAGGGTTACAATCTTCCTAGTGGTTAGAATGTTATTAACCTTCATTTAGAAATAATAATTTCTAGCTCAACTTAGTCTAATACCATAGAAGAATAAGGCATCTGATCACAATCAGTGATAAAACCGTAGTATATATACAAATATTGGAAAAACATGCTCAAAGATATGATTAAATAATCTGAAAAATTATAATCATATTAGCATTTCATCTCAAACATTTAATCATTTGCATATGTCTTTTCACTAATCATTGTTTAAATGATGCAAGTACATAAACAAATAATACGCTATATTTTCAAACCAAGATGTTTCAACAACTCCATGCAGCAATTACTCCATACTTAATATTGAAAATTGTACAAAATTCTAAATTACCAGGTCATCCCATAAGTTCTTATGGGATGACCTGATAAAAGGAGTTATAAAAAAAATTATTTATATATCATAACGTACCAAAACCATGGTTAGAGATGGCAGCTGATTCTATGGTAGAAACTTTCAGGTAATAGGCTAAAAGTGAGAACTGTCAACGGTAAACAGAGCCATTCATCTTCCCAAAGTTCATAATACATAGTTTTACGCACACACACACACACACACACACACACACACACGCAATTTGATGTAGTTCTGTACACTGCATTGCAGTTGAGTTAAGGCATAGTGTTTGTTAATATTTATAAGCCAAAACATCATTGAAATAAAACATCATTGAAATAAAATAGAAAGCATCAGCTTACCTCCAACTTTGACATTTTCCGCATTACCACTGTATTCACTGAAGTGAAAGAAAACTCTTGACTCTCTTTCGTTACACTGAATAAAACCATAGGAATGCTGAAGAGACAAAAGAAAATTAGAATCATAGAAATACAGTCTTTTTTTCAAATGGCAAGAGTTAAATATTAGTTTCAAATTTTGGCACAAGACCAGCAATTCCAGGGAAGCTGGTAAAGTCGATTACATCAACCCTAGTGCTCAAAATGGGACTTATCTTATCAACCCCAAAAGGATAAATGACAAAGTCAACCTCAACAGAATTTGAACTCAGAACGTAAGGACAGATGAAATGCTACCAAGTATTTCGCCCTGTAAGCTAATGATTCTGTCAGCTCACCACCATTACTACAATATGAAATAATACCTGTTACTTTTTCTAATAAGACTTAGAGGCGAAAGGGCAGCAGCTATGATTTAATTTTTTTTTTTGCAGAGCCTCCAAGGCTGGGGGGGGGGGGGGCAAAAGAAGCCATGACTTGTGGATTACAGCCAGCAGCACACCAAAGTAACAAATTATCCTTAGAACAAACACTAGGTCCAAATGCTTGCACCCAAGAGACAAATAGTTGTGTTCAACTATTTGAGTATATGACTCAACTGCACTCTTGAAAGTTATTTTAAATACTATACCTAAATATAGGTACTCTTTCATACATTTTGTACCTAAATAAATATACTTTTGTTTGATTATTGTTAAACTTTTCATACAGTTTTGTATCTAAGGATATGAGCTATCTTTTTGTATCTAAAGGTAGCTCATAGAATTATACAAAACAATTTTCCTGCAATGCATTAGTTTCAGTATTTTACCAGAAATGTTAAAACTCATTTATTTCTTAAGTTTTTTTCACTATAGAACAATTTTTTTTTTTTTAAACATTGATGCAAAAATTATAAAACTTAATTAATTTGTTATATATGTTGCTATCCTCAACAATTATTTTCCACTAAACAAACTGATGAAGGAGTCTCTGAACGGTATGTTAACTTCTAAAAAATAGCAGCCAAATTTCCCTCAAATCGGTGCCGGTGGCATGTAAAAGCACCCACTACACTCTCAGAGTGGCTGGCATTAGGAAGGGCATCCAGCTGTAGAAACTTTGCCAGATCAGACTGGAGCCTGGTGCAGCCTTCTGGCTCACCAGTCCTCGATCAAACTGTCCAACCCATGCCAGCATGGAAAGCAGATGTTAAACAACGATGATGATATCTCGCAAAAAAAGAAAAAAAAGGAGAAAAATAAAGAGGATGCTCACAGCTAGAACACTTTTATTCATAGGTCTATTCAATCAGAGCTAACCTGAAGCTAAACAACAACAATAATGGTTACTAACTTTGGCACAGAGCCAACAGTTTTTGAATGGAGGGGAAGTCAATTACATCAACCCCATACTTGACTGGTTCTTATTTTATGAACCCTGTGATGACGGAAGGCAAAGTCAACCTCGGAAGAATGTGAGCTCAGAATGTAAACACTGACAAAATGCCGCTAAATATTTTGTCCAGCATGCTAATCATTCTGCCTTCTTACTGCCTTAAGCAACAACAACAAGGAAAAAATTAAACTAGTAATCATCTATAATAGCAAAAAAGGGAAAAAAAATAGCAAATAATATTTGAAGAAGGGTTCTACCCGAAACATTACATCTTCTCTTGAAATATAATTTAATCTTATTTTAAAGCAATAATTATACATTTATTCTCCAATCACCTCATCATTTTCTGTCCATAAACACTGCAAGACCCTCTAAGTCTAGCATCAACTATTTTTGCCAATGTTCCACCACCATCACCACCACAATGATAAAGAGAGAGAGAGAGAGGGAGGGAGAGAGAGAGGGAAAGAGAGGGGGGGAGCTAAATTCAAGTAAAAATTTATAAATGTAGATATTTACAAATCAAATCTAAATTCATAATGAAAAGCATAATAGTCTGCCAACTACTGCAGAAAAGACAAGTATTTATAGCCTTAGTTTACAAATATATGATATAAGAATGCATAGAGGACGTGGTTTAGTACAAGTAAAATACATTTAAGATGGGGAAATTCCAGTCTATATAAGGATCTAAAACAATGCCAAATAAATTACTAAAAGTAAGCTTTTGCCAACAGAACCCCACCCCCACCTCTGACTTACAGTTGGTTTAATGAAATAACCAGAAATTTGAAGTGATCTGCATTGACTGAGAGGATGGAAGACATTTTTGTTTTTTAAACATACAGTCACAGTGCAGACATGGCAAAGTAGGTAAGAAGTTTACTTTGCAAACAAATGGTTTGGGGTTCAGTGCCACTGCACAGCACCTTGGGCATGTTATCTTCTACTATAGTCTAACTAATGCCTTGTGAATAAATTTGGTCGATGGAAACTGTACTAAGCCCAATGTGTGTGTGTGTGAGAGAGAGAGAGAGAGAGAGAGAGAGAGAGTTGATATTTCACTTCTTACTGTCTGAGTGTGGTGGTGGTGGTGGTGATGTTGATGTTCCTTGTTAATATTAAGACCTGTGGAATGTAAAATATCCCTTACCTAAAAGAATCCAGTCACCAAATCAATTCTCATGTAAGCCACGCTAGCATGGAAATAAAACACTAGATCCAAATGCTTGCACCCAAGAAACAAATAGTTGTGTTCAACTATTTGAGTATATGACCCAACTGCACTTTAGATCGTTTCTCTCCTGAAAGTTATTTTAAATATTATACCTAAATATAGGTACTCTTTCATACATTTTGTACCTAAATAATCATGCTTCTGTTTGATTATTGTTAAACTTTTCATACAGTTTTGTATCCAATTCCTTCCAGATTAATGATTAATTCAAATCCAACTTTTACACTTTGATGTTCAGGAAGATATTACCGACAGTCGTAATTCTTGAAAAATTGAATCAAATGTTCAATACAGGGTGCTCTTTTACTTGTTTCAGTCATTAGACTACAGCCATGCTGGGGCCTTGAAGAATTTTTAGTCAAACGAATCGACCTCCAGAACTTCTTTCTTTTTAAGCCTGGTACTTATTTTATCGTTTTTTTTGGGGTTTTTTTTTTTTGGTGAACCACTAAGTTACAGGGATGCAAACACACCAACACTGGTTGTCAAGCAGTGGTGGGGGACAAACAGAAACAATCACACACATACAACAGGCTTCTTTCAGTTTCCATCTACCAAATCCACTCACAAGGTACTTTGACCAACTGAATACTATAGTAGAATACACTTGCCCAAGGTGCCAAGCAGTGAGATTGAACCAGGAACCATGTGGTTGGGAAGCAAGGTTCTTGTCACACAGCCATTCCTGCACCTAAATAAAGTTTAAAGAGGTATAAATTAATACTTACCAGTAATTTTTCCACAAAGCCAGTTTGTCGAACTCCATTACTTGTGCCGTTAGGTGAAGTAGCAATTGAATTGTTTGTAGTTGGTGTTCTCTGGCTATAAAGAATGGAGGGATTCTGAGCTGGCGGCTGGAAATTCTGCAATAGAAAATGAAAAGGACATTTTATATGAAGTTTTAATCCATAAATTTATCCTTCTTCATTTAACAGGCTTTCTTTCACACTACTGTATCATATTATGTAATTTCTAAAGAGCTGTAGAGCTATAGAAGGAAGCTCCATATGGCTACACAAACTACTAGAAACAGCAGCAAAATCTCCAATCATACCCTATTATCATAATAAAGAACACAGAATAATGCATCCAAGATAATCAGTTTCTAAATAAAAGACAGGATGGTCATGACTAGAATGCCTTTGATTATAGATCTACTTAATCAGTCCTATCTAGGATTGAACAAAATCATTTCTAATAAGTAGACTCTACTCAGATCTCTAATCAGTTTTATCTAGGATTGAACAAAATCATTTCTAATAAGTAGCTTCTACTCAGATCTCACAAAATGAACTAATGAGACGGTGTGTCAATGAACAGCTCAACTACTGAACCATTTCCCTAACACATAACCAAAAGAACTACTATGATAGAATTGTACATTCAAGAGAAAAAAAATAAGGTTAATTTTTTTTCCCATGGTTGTGGCAGGTCATACCTTGTCAATATACATACTTCACAGATATGCTACACTCCATTTCAGACACATAACAGAAGAATGTTTAGAACTTAAATTTAGGAAATTTTCTTCAGCAGATGTCCAAGAAATTGTGATAATATAGAGAAATAAATGATTTTCATTCACAAAAATTGTTGTTGATAATTAACCCCAAGTCAGCCCAGAGTGAACCAACTTATGAACAAAGATGGAATAATGCTGCTATAAGTATCCTAGCTTTCTCTGGAGCTTGCATATCCAATGTGTGCCTACTTTTCCAAAAGAGTAGCATGCAATTTGAGGGAAATTTGGATTGACCACTCAATAGTGCCCTCAATAGCTCACAAAAATGGTTTTACAAACATTGATGAATAATATTAAGAGAAACTATTTCATTTTTAATTATACTGGATACTATTACAATACAAAATATTTCCTTTCTACATGCTATGAAAAATTAGAGAATCCCTTTATTAACCATAAACATGCTCCATCCTACCATCAACAGTAATTGCAATGCCAGAAAACTATTTTCAATATCAGGTTTCATTAATAGGGATATTCCAGACAGTGTATAAATTTTTTAACCAATTAATGACATTTCCAATACAAAGAATTATTGTTTAGCACCATTTCAACCTCATCTAAGCTCAAAGACATTCAAACCTTGACCATCCAGGATTTTTTTTTCAAGAACAGTGTACTCAGGATAAATTCTATATGTACTCCTAACTGCATTATCCTGTGTCCTTTTTTAAGACAATACAGTGGTTTGAATAAGAATTTGCTTCCATTTCTAGCATGTCAAGCAATCTCATAGAGACTGTTGCTTACTGGCTCATGAATCTGTTAAGTTCCTTAATGTGGTAGAAATGTTCTAAAAGGTTATCAATTGATCTCAAATTCTAATCCATCTGTTATCATACACTGAAGATTAACATTAAATATTTTACAGCAGATATCAGATATGTCCACTCAAAATTTCATTACGCTTAACTGCAGAAAGCAATTTTATATACCAATCTATCTTTTGTTAAGGAATGTCATGCTTGAAACTATGTTCTATTGAGATACATTAAGTTTACTAAGACAACATGACTTGCTGAAAGTATCAATTATATTTTTCAGTAGATATTTAACATGACATTTAATTTCATGGTTAAAGGGTTAAATCAAGAAAAAATAGTCAAAACAGTGTGTGAGTGAGAGAGAGCACGAGAGAGAGGAATATAAAAAAGGTGAAAAAACTGTTTGGAGAGGTAGTTTGACTAACCTTCCACTGAGGACTAGTTGTTTTCCTTGAGTTAGACATTGTTTTGCCAAAAGTGATGTTGATTCTTTCAAAGAGGACAGGCAGACAGTAGTAAGTAATTATTTGTCTTTCTATCCCAGTCGAAGCCTTCCTTTATCTACTGGAGACTCCTGACAATCCTCAGATGTGCAGTGTGTGCTAGTTTTTGAGGATTGGGCACTTCTTTTTTTTTTAATCTTCACGCTTTCAGTCGTTGATGTTTTAACCCTTTTCGGCGGTTGCCAATGGGAAACCAGACCTTATAATTGAAATGTGCTGAAATGAGAAAAAAGAAATGAACATTTGAATTTCAACATTTTCATATTCTTAAAGATTCTGTTTTCATATGGTTAGTATACACTTTCATAAAATATTTCAGACAAGCTCACAATCTTATGCAATGATAATATTTCAAGGTTGGTTATCTTCCAATAAAATGCTTTCTCTACTGCAAATGTATGCATACGAAATATATAAAGTATTTGCAAATATTAAACCAAATTCTCTCAAGAAAAAGACCAGAAGCAGAGAAACTAAATAGTTGATAAAAGGCGGCGAGCTGGCAGAAACATTAGCACGCCGGGCGAAATGCTTAGCGGTATCTCATCTGCCGCTATGTTCTGAGTTCAAATTCTGCCGAGGTCGAGTAAATAAGTACCAGCATCGACTTAATCCGTTTGTCTGTCCCCTCTGTGTGTAGTCCCTTGTGGGCAGTAAAGAAATAATGAACTAAATAGTTGAATGTCACCAGGCAGCTCATGTATACTAATAATAGGCACTATCATCAATACAGCCATTTTACATTCATTTTTTTTTGTTGGCATGAGTCAGACTGGTTGTCACAGATCAAGTCAATTCTTATTTGAAGTTACTTATCTCCTAGACAAGTTGGAGAACCATGTCTTGCTCATTCATAAAATAGTATTTTTGCCTTGATTTCTACAGCTAGACTTCGTTTCCTATCACCAATCACCTTACAGAAAGTACTGGCTGCATTTTATTGGAGCACCAACATTAGAGAATTTATCATATCTTCAACAAGATATAGGTGCAGACTGTGCAGTTAGAAAGCTTACTTTACAACCATGTGGTTTCAGGTTCAGTCACGCTGCATGGCACCTTGGGCAAGCGTCTTTTAGTACAGCCCCAGGTCAACCAATCACTTGGTGACTTAATTTGGTACACAAAATCTGTGTAGAAGCCATTGTATGTGTGTGTGTAAATAAATATATATATATATAAAAACAGGACCCTACCCCATTCAGGTAAATGGCCCTACTGAATATGTAGGAAAGGTGTAGGCAGGTATTCCACATGGTGTACCCAGTGCAAGCTATGGAGACACAAGAGGTGCAGTGGAATAAAAGGAAATTTAACAGAAAATAGTGTTTGTATGAGGAAGATGCACAGGAGTCATAAACCCTACAGATACACAGGAAGTTTCTCGTATGCCCTGGAGGCTCTTTAGAAGTAGTAGATAATTTCTGCTACCTATGTGACCTAATAAGCAGTGGAGGAGGATGTACCAAAAGTGTAATTGCTAGAATAGGAATAGGATGCAGAAAGTTCTAAAAGCTTTTAACTGTTGGCAACCAAAGGTCTCTTTCTCTCTGAGTGAAAGAAAGGATATATGACGCACTGCCATCATCATCATCATCATTTAACGTCCGCTTTCCATGCTAGCATGGGTTGGACGATTTGACTGGGGACTGGTGAACCAGATGGCTACACCAGACTCCAATCTCATCTGGCAGAGTTTCTACAGCTGTATGCCCTTCCTAACGCCAACCACTCTGAGAGTGTAGTGGGTGCTTTTTACGTGCCACCAGCATGAGGGTCAGTCTGGCGGTACTGGCAACGACCACGCTCAAATGGTGTTTTTTACGTGCCACCTGCACAGGAGTCAGTCCAATATTTTGTTCACATGCCACCAGCACGAGTGCCAGTAAGGCAAAGCTGGACACGATCGCGCTCAAATGGTGCTTTTCACGTGCCAACGGCATGAAAGCTCCAGTGGCACGAGTGCCAAGTCATCGAATTTGGTTCAGTTTCGATCTCACTTGCCCCAACAAGTCTTCGCAAGCTGAGTTTAGTGTCCAATGAAGGAAGGTTGGCATGGGTGCCAGTCAATGAATTTGGTTCAATTTTCGATTTCAATTGTATAAACAACAATACTACATGGTAGTGGAGCATGGGCTTTGAATGCAGAGTTGCAAGGACTAGAAAGGAATGAAGCTAGTATGCTTTGCTGGATGTGCAATGTCAGTGTACATGCATGACAGAGTGCTAGGATATTGAGAGAAAAGTTGGGCATAACAGGAATTAGATGCAATGTGGTTGGCATTAGGAAGGACATCCAGCTCTAGAAACTATACCAAAACAGACAATGGAGCCAAGTGCAGCTCCCGTCCAACCTATGCCAGCTTGGAAAACGGAGGTTAAATAAGGATGATATATATATATATGCGACGCATGCGTACGAACAACCATGCTACATGGCAGTGAAACATGGGCTGTAACTGCTGAGGACATACGTAAGCTCGCAAGGAATGAAGCCAGTATGCTCCGTTGGATGTGTAATGTCAATGTGAATACCCGTCAGAGTGTAAGTATCTTGAGAGAAAAGCTGAACATTAGAAGCATCAGTTGTGGCGTGAAAGAGAGACGATTGCGCTGGTATGGACATGTGGTGAGAATGGAGGAGGATAGCTGCGTGAAAAAGTGCCACACCCTAACAGTTGAGGGAACCCGTGGAAGAGGTAGGCCCAGGAAGACCTGGGCTGAGGTGGTGAGGCAAGACCTTCGTACATTGGGCCTCACCGAGGCGATGACTACGGACCGAGACCTTTGGAAATGGGCTGTGCGTGAGAAGACCCGGCAAGCCAAGTAAGATCGTTGCCAGTGCCCCTGGACTGGTTCTTGTGCGGGTGGCACATGAGATGCACCATTTTGAGCGTGGCCGTTGCCAGTACCGCCTGACTGGCTCCTGTAGGATTTTCGAGCGAGATCGTTGCCAGTGCCCCTGGACTGGCTTGTGCGGGTGGCACATAAAAGACACCATTTCGAGCGTGGCCGTTTTCGTGCGGGTGACACGTAAAAGCACCCACTACACTCTCTGAGTGGTTGGCGTTAGGAAGGGCATCCAGCTGTAGAAACTCTGCCAAATCAGACTGGAGCCTGGTGTTGCCATCCGGTTTCACCAGTCCTCAGTCAAATCGTCCAACCCATGCTAGCATGGAAAGCGGACGTTAAACGATGATGATGATGATGATGATGATCTCTTTGTCTCTGTGCTTGTACCCCAACACTGCTTAACAACTGATGTTGGTTAATTTAGACTCCTATAACTAAACAGTTCAGCAAAAAGAGACATACTTAAAAATTACAAGTACTGGAGTTGATTTATTCAACTAAAAGCCCTTCAAGTCAGTGCCCAGTCTAATGACAGAAACAAGTAAAAGATAAGATTAAATTGCCCTCTCAATTTTACGTAGCCCCCATTTATTTTCTCACCACAAACCAAAATAGAGTACTAAGCCTGATATGTTATAAAGCATAATAAATGCAAGCCATCAATATAGAGACAGAAAATGTTCAGAAGTGCGTGTGTGTGTGTGTGTGTGTGTGTAAGATTATGTTTATGGTATAAAAACATATGTAGTTTGTGTCCCTTTATGTCTTATAACTGAAGAGTTCAGCAAATATTGACTGATAAATGCCAGACTGAAATAAATAATGGACTTAATATGGTCAACTCAACCCTTGAGGGTGGTGCCCAATAAATGAATAAAAGAATACAGGTAAAAACTGGATGCAATGTTTAACCTCTCATATACCAACCTGCCAGCAGCTACCCATGACTCTATGATACAAATTCCCTGTTATCTAAAATAAAACCTTCCATCAAATTTTCATGTTAATTTATATTCTAAACATCATCTTAATAATGACAAAATTTAATGAATTCTTCATTATTTTCAAAATTAACTGAAGCAAATATGCATAGACAATATATTTCAAATATGGTAACAAAATATTCAAAACTAGAATATTGATTTTGAATACTAATTACTTCTGAGAAAACTGTTAAGCAAAATTTTTTAAAGATATCTTCCCCAGAAACACAAAAATATTTAGTATTTATAAACTGTTCAAAAGTTTAATAAATTGGTTTTGAGGAAATATTCTCCAAGACTTTTCTTCTCTCTCACTACAAACCACTTCTTCCACTTCCAAACTGTCTATGCTCACCAACTATCAATGTAGACCAACACAAAAATATTTAATTTGTCTTGTATCACCTGACAATTTATCTAGCTAGTATTATGACTGGGAAGCTGGATTTTAAATCTTTCTCTTGTCAGTCAAAAACTGCAATTGGCTCTTTATTAATATGTTCATATAGCTTTATTCATTTGTTTTATGTTCATTTTTCTATGCTGGCTTAGGTTGGACGGATACTTATCTGATGCAATATTTTACAGCTAGCTGCTCCTCTTATAGCTAACCTTTACCTGTTTTACAAGTAAAAGATTTTTATTCCAAGTCATCTACATTAGTTTGGCACAAAAATTAGAATATAAAAGAAATAAAACCTTGAAAAATCAATATTAGAGAATATAATTTTTTTAAATTATTTTAAACTATAATATATGATACTTAGATGCAAATATGACTACATTCTACATAGGTCTTCATTTTTAAACAAGAAAAATACAATTAACAGCAATCAAAATATTGTAAGTACAGTGAGAAAATCAAGTAGAATGGATGTGTTATACATCCAGATGGTACATCAGTTTATAGCTTAATTTTTATGAATATCCAAGATTAGCAGCTCTTCTTACAAATAATGAAAACAAGAAGCACTATAGTGGGGAGCTTCTACACCAGTGGTTCTCAACTATTTTTTGCCTATGTACCCCTTTGATTTCTATTTTACTGAGGAAGCGCTGGCCTCATAGCCATTCGATGTCTAAAGAAACCTATTATATTTTTATGACGAAATATTATTAGGAATTGTACAAAAATGTTTAAATGTTTTATGTATTGTAGAAAAGCAACCATTTTATTGCACATAAATTTCAACAAGATCTTATACGGATCCCAAGGGTCATATGGATCCTGGCAGAGAACCATTGCTCTACGCTATCATTCAACCCCATCACATTTCACTACAATTTTAGAGGCACTATGCATTATGTAGTCCTAGATAAACTATATATGAAAAAATAGAATGGATGCTAGAGTTCAGAATAAAATATTACATAGTAAACTTCCTATGAATATAAGATAAACAACATAAAATATGGCCTTCAACCCATTTTGTAATAAACCTTTATCAACACCATTACTAAGCTGGCAATAGACTAAGTCAACTAAACTGCTAACAGAAAACTAGACTACAAACCCATTTTAAACAGTAACATAAAACAAAATTTTTTAATCAGTACAGTATCAGAGCATGTATTTAAAATTTCAAGTCTTTACACAAGAAATATGAGCGAAGATTAGTCTGTAATCAAATATTTATCTAACCAAAATATCAATTTCTGCTTCATATTTATTTTTGGTTATTAACTCAGCTAAGATTTTTGTTTCTGCTATGAAAAAGAAAGAAAATGGTAATGATAATCAAACAAAAAGTAATCAATCCAAAATTAACTTCTCTCTCTAAATATAAAAATATATAATAAATTCTCTATTAAGTTTCCAATTTTTGTTTTGTTTTCATTTTATTTTTATCCAAGACAAAATTGTTTCCACTATGAAATTACAGTGTAACTGAAATAAGAAAATTAGCATTACATATCTTAGGTATTCTTTCATTTACCTTTACTTTATACATTACAAATGATAAAAATTTATTAACTACCCAATTTTTAGACAAATTGTGCAAGCAAAATAATTTTCTATGAATACAATGTGCATGGCTAGTGAAGGCTTGTGGCCTAGTGGTTGGAGTGTTGCACTCTCAATTGCCAGGTCATGGGTTCAATATCTGGACCAGGTGACGTTTTATTCTTGAGCAAAACACTTCATTTCATATTGTTCTAGTGCTGTGTGGGGACTGGCATGTCAAAGAATAGACCCAATGTTTCCTCCGCATGCCATAAGAAGCAACTAAAAGAGGTCGAGGTAGAATTTGCACTTCAACTTTGTAAAACATTTGCCAGCAACGAGTACCCATGGGTTGGAGGGTTGTTGCCTGATAGGTGCAAAGATATCATCTGTAAGGAGTAGGAAACCACCAACAAATGGTAGATGCAACATGCTGTTACAATTAATGCCCCCATACTACAACTACAATGCACATTTCATCTATTTGTTAAAAGATGTGGTTTTAATGTTCATACTTTAAAATATTTCGTTTTCAATTACAAAATCAAAGGAAATTATTCTTTCATGTGTACTTATATACACACACAAGCACACATTTATATATATTGAAAAAGTGCTATTTCAAATGAGATAGTACAGTTAACTAAGGCTTAGAATTCCATATAAATCAATGTATATCCAACCTTCAATCAATTATTAAACATGTGTCCTGTTTTCTATCTTTTTGTGTGTTTTTTATTTCTTTTTGCTACTTTATATATTTGAATAATTTGAAGAGTGTAACATCTGAGAGTAAAATAAAACAAATTTAGTTAAACTCTTATGATATCATAAATTACAAAATCTTTACAAGTGTTTCATGAACATTGTGCAGTAATTGTTGCACAGATATTTGCATAATCAGCTTGAATTACTAGATCTTCAGAAAAAAAGAGTAATTTAATCCATTGTTATATGCCAATCTCTGCTAACAGACAGAGCTAAATGAGAACTGACAGTTTTATTTTATTCTGCTCTCATATACATATATATCAACTGAAACACCTGTTCCTGAATTTATGAGTAAGTGGCTAAGCTTTCCATGGACATATGTACCCATAATGCAATTCTTAGGCAATATCCACATGACACAGTAACAAAACTGTACAGTTTGACTTAGGTAATCTACCCAACAGGTTTCCATGCAATTTCTGTCTACTGTCTTTATCGCACAAGGTATAGATCAATCCAAATACTATATAATGGGACCAAACCCCAGGTATCAGGGTTGTGAAATAGACTAAGTAAACTTAGCTATTCAGCTACTGAGTGCATGTGCAGGCATAGTTGTTTTGTTAAGAAGCTTTCAAACCATGTAGCCATGGATTCAGGGCCACTGCATGGTACCTTGGGCAAGTGTCTTTTACTATAGCCCCAAGGCCAACCAGAAAGAGAGAGTAAGAGAGAGAGAGAGAGAGAAAGAGAGAGAGAGTAAGAGAGAGAGAGAAAGAGAGAGAGAGTAAGAGAGAGAGAGAAAGAGAGAAAGAGAGAGAGAGAGAGAGAGAAAGAGAGAGAGAGAAAGAGAGAGAGTGTGTGTGTGTGTGTGTGTGTGTCTCTCTCTCTCTCTCCACTACCATCACTTCATTCTGTTGCTGGGTGGGGCCTTTCATTGTCAATTTCACAGGACTACTATTTTCTTCAGATTCCAAACAGATATTTCCCATTGATCTGTTCATCACTCACTACACTCACATATCTGACCATTTATTACTCTCCCCTTACAGTCTTATGAAACTATTCTTTCTCTCTACCCCATCTAATCCATTCTTTATATACTTCCATACATCCACCCTCTTGTATCATGAGATGTTCTTACATCTCACCATCACTATCTTCATTCCAGCTACTCCCAATCAACCTTATATAATGCAGTGTAGAAAGACACCTGACTTGTCCTTGTATCACACTTCAGTTTCTCAACACCTGGCACAAAACCACCATCTCCTCTCAAGTACTACCTCACCATACACATAGTTGAAGAAGCTTTTCTTTATTCCTTCTCTTTTCTTGTAAGTTACTTAACATCCTAACTAGTGCCAGTAACAATGAAAAACAAAAGGCACCAAGAACACACTGTGAAGTGGCTGGCATTAGAAAAGGCATACAGAAAACACACCAAAGGTGACACTAGAGCTTAACATGGCCCTGCAGCTTGCCAGATCGTGAGAAACTGTCCAACCAATGCCAGCATGAAAAATGATGATAACAAAGAATGTGTTAAAGAATGCTAAAATAAACATGGTAGAGGCAGTAACCAAACAGTGCGCAGATAAATCTGAAACTTAAACTCCAACTCATTAGTTCAGGGCAAGAGCTACTATAAAAATGATCTTCACTGAGTGGCTATAGCAACAGAAAACATAGACAAAAGTAAGTGTCAGTAGTATAATCACACGGGAAGATGTGTATACAAACAAATGAATGGTGTAAATCAAGATTTGATTACATCATTCATTTGTATACACAACTTTCCATGTGAAGACACTCCTTGTACTTACTTTTGCTTCTCTATCTTTTCTGCTTTATATATAATCATGCATGTACATGTATGTATACAATATGTATGTATTCATGTGTGTGAGTGTATGCTTGTGTGTTTGTACATGTGTATATTTGTTTACATTTCTGAGAAAGATAGATGAAATTGGTTGTTGTTGACAACTCCATGTCCATAAACTCCCCTTTTTGAAGACATGTAAAATAAGTTGTCCATTACTTGGAAAATGAAATTAGTGTTAGTATCAGGAAGGGCAAGCATGGAAAAACAGATTTAGACAAAAGAAAGAAGGTATATATAATTTATTAATGTTATGCAAACAATAATATCTTTAAAAGAGTTTAATATTTAATTTTGTGTGTGTGTGTGTGTGTAAATGATTAATAAAATATAATTTACGATAACATTTGCAGTTTCATTTTGATTAAAATACCAGTGACTTCAAAGCAAGTTTCTCACACAGCATTTAGCATCTATGACCGTCACTCATTCCCACTCCATTTTTTTGTTTTGGATTCCCCCTACCTGCATGATCAACATAAAACACAGTTTTGTTTAGTTTTATTTTATTTATATATACCCACACACACTTATACATATGCCAGTGTACTGAACTCACTTTTTTATTCTTAAACATAACAAAAAATTGTCAAGCACCTAATGCAACCATATTATGGATGGGATACCGAGTGTATGATGAAACATTTGTTTTTACCACAAAAAAGGAATATCATCATCATTTAACGTCCGCTTTCCATGCTAGCATGGGTTGGACGATTTGACTAGGGACTGGCGAAGTGGATGGCTACACCAGACACCAATTTGATTTGGCAAAGTTTCTACAGCTGGATGCCCTTCCAAACACCAACCACTCCGAGAGTGTAGCGGGTACTTTTTACGTGCCACCGGTATGAGGGCCAGTCCAGCGGTACTAGCAATGGCCACGCTCAAATGGTGTTTTTTTATGTGCCACCTGCACAAGTGTCAGTCCAATGTTTTGTTCACATGCTACCGGCACAAATGCCAGTAAAGCGAAGCTGGAAACAATCGCGCTCAAATGGTGCTTTTTAAGTGCCACTGCCACGGGAGTGAGACCGCTGCTCTGGCAGTGATCCTGGAGGCACTGGCAAGAAACCTGCCAGGAAAGGGACCAAAACATAATAAGACGGGCTCGATACAAGACCGTTAGTAACCGGGTGAAGAACAAAACAATACAAAGAATAAAGGCTTAGGGCCACACAAAATCAACAATTAAAATGAAATTAATAGATATACAGCAAAAAAAGCCTTAGGGCTGCAAGACAAGACAAAAATGGGTAACTCGAAGGAGAAATGAAAACAACCCTAAAGGACTATAAACACGGGAGGGGTAGAGTGAGGAGTTCAGAAAAACGTGACCAGTCCAGTCGAAGGTAATGCTAAAGAGAATGACACCACCTTATGCTGTCAAGGATCACGTGATAGTGGGAGGAGAGTAAAAAAGACAGACAGCAGGAGAGAGAGAGAAAGGAAGTTAAGAGAAGTGAGGTCAGAAAATCATGACCAGTCCAGTCAAAGGCAATGTGAAAAAGAATGACACGTGATAGTGGGAGGAGGGTGACAGAGACAGACAGACAGAAAGAAAAAAAGGAAATTGAGAGAAGCAAAGTAAAGGAAAGAGACAGAGTGGCACAAAAATGTGTGTAAATTGGTGAGGGTTAGCAGCAGGAAGAGCATTTGGCTGTAGGAAATCAGCCTCACTAAATTCCATCCAGCCTATGCAAACATGGAAAAGTGGATCCTAAAGTAGTTATATGTGTGAGTATGTCAGAGTGTAAGTATCTTGAGAGAAAAGCTGAACATTAGAAGCATCAGTTGTGGCGTGAAAGAGAGACGATTGCGCTGGTATGGACATGTGGTGAGAATGGAGGAGGATAGCTGCGTGAAAAAGTGCCACACCCTAACAGTTGAGGGAACCCGTGGAAGAGGTAGGCCCAGGAAGACCTGGGCTGAGGTGGTGAGGCAAGACCTTCGTACATTGGGCCTCACCGAGGCGATGACTACGGACCGAGACCTTTGGAAATGGGCTGTGCGTGAGAAGACCCGACAAGCCAAGTAAGATCGTTGCCAGTGCCCCT
Source organism: Octopus bimaculoides (assembly GCF_046866305.1). Classification (NCBI taxonomy): domain Eukaryota; kingdom Metazoa; phylum Mollusca; class Cephalopoda; order Octopoda; family Octopodidae; genus Octopus; species Octopus bimaculoides. The sequence goes on along the minus strand of NC_142931.1, from coordinate 77,074,512 downwards.
GGACTGGTTCTTGTGCGGGTGGCACATGAGATGCACCATTTTGAGCGTGGCCGTTGCCAGTACCGCCTGACTGGCTCCTGTAGGATTTTCGAGCGAGATCGTTGCCAGTGCCCCTGGACTGGCTTGTGCGGGTGGCACATAAAAGACACCATTTCGAGCGTGGCCGTTTTCGTGCGGGTGACACGTAAAAGCACCCACTACACTCTCTGAGTGGTTGGCGTTAGGAAGGGCATCCAGCTGTAGAAACTCTGCCAAATCAGACTGGAGCCTGGTGTTGCCATCCGGTTTCACCAGTCCTCAGTCAAATCGTCCAACCCATGCTAGCATGGAAAGCGGACGTTAAACGATGATGATGATGTCTCTGATCTTTGTTTTGCTCAATAGTTGGTGAGTCTTGGGTACTGTCCAGGGCCCTTGGGAGCTGCCTTAACTCCTTTCATACCAGGACACTTTGCAGGATTACGGATTATCATTGTTTGGATTTCATATACAGCCACCAACAACACTCAGAATTTGGAATGTGTCCTGTTACTTGTAGGATTCTGGAGCATCAGCTCAGACTGTTGCTCAATTTTCCAACTTGGATCCTGCATATAGTGTCTTCTTTTCTGAAGATGACCGGGGTGACAGAATGCGTTGGTCAGTCACATGCCACATGATCACGGTGTATGAAGAAGTATTTAACAGAGATGGGGACTGACTGGGAGACACTGATCCGAGAGTTGTCCAGGATGACCCAAGCAAATACCAACAAACAACGGATGCAGAAATGCACTGCAACAGCACATACCTGACCTAACTACAATTCAGAGACTTTGTGATGTAAACATCATACAAAAAAATTTATATATATACATGAAATACCAATATGGTTATGCAATACGTTACATATAAACTCTCAAATCCTCAGGTTATACCTTAGTTCAAGTGAGTAGAAACTGATATGCCATTATATTGAGTCCAAAACAGCATATAAAAATCAATTGGCAATACCTATCTTTGAGTTCAAAACAGTATATAAAATCAACTAACAATACCTATTAAAGTGGGATAGTTCATGATCAGTCAATCAAATCTTTAGGCTATTAACTATAAAATTCAGAGAAATGATAGCAGAAAGTGGGTGTTCCAAGACAAAATGTAATTACATGTAATGAAGGGAACTAGGTAACAGATCAGAACAAAGAGTAAGCTAAATGAATGGTACTACCTTACAAAAGATCATTTATCAAGTTGACTTAAAGTGAGATGTTAGCTTTGTGAGTTTATTACCCATTAAAAAAGTCCCCCTCAAACTTACACACATTTATGTATACATATATACATACAATCACATACAAACATATATGGATGGATAGATAGATAGAAAAATATGGGATTTATGCAAAAAAAAAAAAAATTTATTGTGACTTTGAAACTTAACCTAATAAAAATTTAGTTAGGTGCAGGTGTTGTATGGTAAGCAGCTTACTTCCCAATTACATGGTTCTAGGTTCAATGTCACTAGATGACAACATGGCCAAGTGTTCTCAACAACAAGAAGATGACCGAAGCCTTTTCAGTGGTTTTGGTAGACAGAAACTGAAAGAAGACTTTTGTGTGTGTATATGTATGTATGTATGTACATACGTATATGTGTGTAGTTGACATTAGAAGAAAACAGACAGTGAAGCCTAGTGCAATCTTCTGGTTTACCAGCTCCTGTCAAACTGTCCAACCCATGCTAGCATAGAAATTGGACATTAAATGATGAGATATAGTGAGAATTTACAAAAAAACAAAAGACGAAGACAGGTGTGTGAATAACAAACAGATGTATTAGTTTAACGCTTGGGAAGTGAGAAAGTCTTTTACGTTTCAAGCCTATGCTCTTCGACAGAAAGGAACACAGAAATAAACAGGGAGAGAAAATAGAAAAAGGTTTAGTGGCTAGCGATCTATCATGGCGAATGCTGGACAGAGGGGTCACACAGGAGAGCTAGGAAGAAGGGGAGATAATAAAGTAGTGGTGATCCCAAAACGAAGGTGTGCGTGCATATGTGAGAGCATGTATGTGCGTGAGGAAGGGGGCTGGTGACATTGACATGTGCGTGTGTGCATGTGTAGATGTGTGGATGATGGTGTAGGTGCTAGTGTGTGCGCTGGTGTGGGTGCTGGGAAGTGGTCAATGCTAGTGTGTGCGGGGTGGTGTGATGTGGTGTGGTGCGAGGAAGTAGGTGAGAGAGGAGGGTTAGATGAAGAGGGGAGGAAAATTGAGCCCATGTGGCACAAAGGAGCGAAGAGAGAAGATTAATCCCTGCTCACAGCGAAGACGAGAGTCCAGAAGGAATCCGGATGGCCCCTGTGCAAGGACAATCCAAACGCAGACAAGTGGTGTAAAGAGTGACCGGTAGAGCGGAAATGGCATGAGACTGGGGTGTTGTTGCCAAGTCGGATGTCTTGGATGTGTTCCGCGAACTGGTCAGCCAAGTGGCGTCCTGATTGACCGATGTATAGAGAAGGACAGAGAGAGCAGGAGATGCAGTTGCTAGAAGTGCAGGTGAAGATGATGAGATATACATACATATATAGATATATATTACACACATACACACATGTGTGTTACTGTCTCCTTGTCTTGACATCACGTGATTGTTGTAAACAAGTGTTAGCATCATACATGCAGTATCCATTTCCAATCTTCCATGAAAACAGGTCTGGTCAAGCGGAAATATTACCTTAGTAGGAAACTGGTGAGGATGAGCATCCAGCCATAGAACATGCACCTTGACAAATTCTGTCTGACCCATGTCAGTATAGAAAAGTTGTCGTTAAAACAATAGTGAAGACAAGAAAATACTTGCATCACATTTTATGTTGTCAACATTGAGTTTACATTTTTTGTTTCCTGACTTAATAGACATTATTATGAGATATGTGTGTCTGTCTTATGTATGTATATCTTTTGCTATTGTATTAAGTATGTGTGTGTGCCTCTGTACGAGTTATTTTGTCATCTACTATTCACAGGAATGAAGAAAATTTTCTGTAATATGTTAATATAAAAAGGGAAAAAGTTTCTTGTTTTGGAAGTTCCAAGTCTCAGAACTTCTAAAACTTTTTCAGTGTGTAAGAGTAGATTAGTCGAAACTTTATCACCACAAAATATGGTTTTGTAGAAAATCTAAAGACAATTAGACAGAGTCTTTGAATTTTAGCATCATAAAGATGTTCTGAATTTTTGTTAAAAAGAGGAAATGTTAATTCCAACATTCTGAAGTATAGAAAAGAAACCTGGCTCCACTTAGTAGCAGAGAGTATGTGCTATGGATATTTTTGGTAGTCACTAGAAATACTCAAATGTTAAATAAAACTTCCTCTTGGGTTGTAACAGTTCAGTAAGTCACAGTAAAAATTGCTGTTGAAAATATAATGTAAAAGTGTGTAGGTGGCAATATACCTCTTCACAGAAATCTTTACAGAAATTCCATATGTTGACCACTTAATACGTAACAAATTATATTTAGAACACACACACATGTGCATGTGAGAGTGCGTTTATGGATATTTTTTTTATTCTTTTGTTTTAGTAATCTGACTGTGGCCATGCTGGAGCACCGCCTTCAAAGGTTTTAGCCAAACAAATCACTCCAGGACTTATTTCTTAAGCCTAGTACTTATTCTATTGGTCTCTTTTGCTGAACTGGAACAAAAACACAACACTGGTTGTCAAGCAGTGATGGGAGCACAAACACAAAGATATACAGACACGTGTGTGTGTCTATATATATATATATATATATATATATATATATACGACAGTTTCCGTTTACCAAATCTATTCACAAGGCTTTGGTTACCCCAAGGTTATAGTACAAGACACTTGTCCAAAGTGCCACACAGTGAGACTGAACCCGGAACCATGTGGTTAGGAAGCAAGCTTCTTACCACATAGCCATGCCTTTGTCTATATACATACATATATATATACAAATATATATACACACAAACACATAACAAAAACACACATACATGTATGAATATAAATCATCATCATCGTTTAACATCCATTTTCCATGCTGGCATGGGTTGGACGGTTCGACTGGGGTCTGGGAAGCCAGGAGGCTGCACCAGGCCCCACATATATAAACATACGTCTATACATACATAAATGTATATACATATAGGCAAAGGGATGGTTATATGTCAAAGAATTTCACTTCAGAATGTGATCTGAGGTTCAAGAGTGCATAAACACTCACCTTCTAGTATAGCTGTGGGACTGACCAATAACTCACGAGTGAAATTTGGTTGACTGAAACTGAAAAAAGCCCAAATACATATATAAAGGGTGTTACCAAGAAAATGTATACACACTTTAACAGCTGATAACTCAATTGACATTTCTTTTTAGATATAACCCATTAGAAAAAAAACAAAAGAAACTAGACTACTAGAAGTTTGAAAACACAGTTGAAGTTTAAGGACTTAGGAGGGGGTTTCAAACAGATCCATCTACACAACTTATCACTTGTAATAGAGATAAAGTTTGAAACAGACAGAACTGTTCCAGAAGACTGCGGACATCAATAAGTCTCACAAAGCAAGAAAAGGGTCTAGAAATATATTGTCTGAGTTCAAGAAAATTTGTGCAGTAAGTCATGAGGTTGGTATTTCAAAATGAAGCATCCATAGAACTTTGAAGTGACGTCAGAGGAAAAGTTGCATTCCAAGAATAATCCATGCTCTCCAAGTCAATGATCCAGTCCAAAGTGGAGTTTTAGGAGTGGCATTTGGCAAGGTGTGTTGTAGATGCATACTTTCAAAGGAAGATAGTTTGGGGTGATAAGGCTACATTTAAACTAAATGGCTTGATTAACCGCCACATTTGAGAATCCACATATTATGGAAACATGATGATTTACCAAGAGTTACAGTACAATGCAGCTTATCAGCAATAGGATTAATTGAACCATTGTTTTGTTTTTTTTTTATGGTATTGTAACTGGTCCCATTTACTTGAACTTGCTGTGAAAAATCTGTTATATCAAGCATCATAGATTTTATTTCTGTGTCCACCTAGCTCCAACACTGAAGTCACTATCCACTAACCTATGTTACATAGTGCTTTTTTCACTAGAAGAGGTTTTGGTAATAGCCATTCTGTTCTGTTTCTTGGTGAGAATCTAACTTGTATGTTCACCAGACATCTCAGTCCATCATCATCTCTTCCGTGAAGTCCAACATCCTGAGATCAGTCCTCACTGGATCTCCATCTTCTACAGGTACTGGCCACTTTGAGTGATCAGCACTTTTTTATACAGCTGTTTTCATTTATATGCATCACATGTCCAAACCAACATAGTCTTCCCTCTTGCATGCTGCATTTGATTCCTCTTATGCTCAATTTTTGTCTCAGCACATTTGCATTTTGTTATACATACACCCTGACATTGCATATCCATCGAAGCATACTAGTCTATGCATGTCTTCTGCACTTAGAGCCCATGTCTCACTACCATGGAGCATAGCCATTCATACACAAACATCATACAATCTGCCTTTCATGCTGAGAAAGAATCTTTTTGTTGCCAACAGAGGTAACAGCTTTCTGAACTTCCTCCATCCTACTCTTATTCTAGAAACAATACTTCAGAACATCCTTCACCATTGCTAATTTGATCACCTAAGTAATAGAAACTATCCACAACCTCAACAGAGCCTCCTAGGTATTTGAGAGAGTCTAATTTTAGTGTGTCCTTAATGCTTATGGTTCCTGCTAAGAGGACTTCCTCTGTCAATCTACCTGTGATTCTACTGCACTTCTTATGTGTCCATAGCTTGCACTGACTGCAATGAATGGAATTTCTTTAACCCTTTCGTTACTGTATTTATTTCGAGATGTTCTGTGTTTCTCTCAATTACTTTCAATATAACAAAGAATTTAGTAAAATAACTTAGTTATCATTCAGCTAGTGTTAGGAACATAAATTGTGACTAAGGTTTGGTGGAAGATTTTAATTCAAAACTTATGAAAACAAGACATTTGTACTCAGAGCCAGAGCCAGTTTCAGCCAGGCTGCTAATGAAAGGGTTAAACTCCTTTCCTACATATTGAGCAGGGCCATTTACTTGATGGAAAGAGAGTCTTATACACTTCCTTACTAACTTTGGTCTTTGCCAGGTTAACTTTGAGGCACTTTGATTTCAGGTTTTGCTTCCCTACCAGAAATTTCTTCTCCAATTCAGAAACAGATTCTGCAATAAGAGCAAGGTCATCAGCATACAAGGGGGTGTTGTAAAGTTCCTGGCTTTAAAGGGTATTATGAAAGGCCTGGTTGGAGGTCCAATTTTCTAAGTTCTTTTACAAGGCTTAGAAAAACTGAAGGACCACTGCAATAAGTGTGTGAATCTGAGAGGGGAATATGTTCAATAAAATCATACTTAGCTGATCCTCCTGTATTTTCTTTTACCCAAGCCAGGAACCTTTCAGTACTCTCTCATATAGCAATTCCCACAGGAAGCCAGTTTTAAATTCCCCTGTTATGGCCTGGTGGACTATGGTGAATAGGAGTGGACTGAGCTTCGGTGAATCCCTATTTGTACACTAAATTTATTACTGTATTTATTGCTGACTCTCACCCTACTGACAGCACCACTGTACATGGCGTGTACAGCTCTCACAAGCTACTCATCTTCTAATTTCTTTAGAGACTACTAGATAACAAAAAGTATAATTCATTTGCTAAAACAAATAACTCAACTTCTATATCACCAATATTGAAGACACCATTTTAAACTCATGATTACCTGAGCATGTGTGTGTATTAGTGTGTCATGTCTTACAACTGTCTATCTACCTTTCCTGTTGCTGGCACAGATTTTGAAGTCTTAAAATAAAGTGAAAATTTTCAAATTTGGTATATTGATGTAATTTTTCATGCTAAATCCAATTTTGTTATTTATTTCCTCCAGGAAAATCTTTTAAAAATGATACAAAGGTTTAAAGTTTGATCATTTTTACCTAATCAAAAAACAGGAAGTGGAAGCTGACAGTTTCTGCATAATAGCTGTCTATCATAAAATGAAAGCAAAAAACATTACAAAGACAAAAGTTGTAGGAAGTTTTGATGTTTTAATTAATAAAGTAATGTGAAACAGCCAAACAAGCACATAAATAATTTACAAAGGTAAAAATCCTCAACGAAATTTTTTGCAAAAAATTGCACAAATCTCTCCTGATCAAGAGCCCTAGCCATTGGTCAGACATGGAATATTAAAAAAAGGCATTCTACTCTGAAAATTGCCTAGCAAGAACAGGCAACTCAGCTAGTGTGTATGTGTGTGTGTGTGTATATATATGTATATATATATATATATATATATATATATATATATATATATATATATATATATATATATATAGTTCCACCCATGCTAGCATGGAAGGCAGACATTAAACGATGATGATATATATCATTTTATATATATATATATATATATATATATATATATGCACACACACACACACACACACACACACTGTGTGTCTAGGCATCACATGACGGTCATAAATAGGCATCATCATCACACAAGCAAGGTTGCTAATTTCCAGCCTTCTGTGAAAAACGTCAAGCTATGCAAAAAACATTGCCTTGCTTGAAACCATGTGTATGTTGGCAACCGGAAGTGCATACAGCCATAGAAAATCTGCCTCAACAAATTCCATATGATCCATGTAAGCATGGAAAAGTGGACTTTAAATGATGATGATATAGACATACACATATATACACACACATACATTATGCATTATTTTGGTGTCCTTTTCCAGAACACAAAAAGAATGAATCCCAAAGCCTGATCGATTTGCATGTCACATGATTATTTTTAACCAAGAAAGTAAACTTTGAGAAATGTGTCAAGTTTTGAACAAAAAATGCTCATTATGGCTTGATAGCTTCTGCACATCACATGTCTATTTCTGACCAATCTGTGATCAGCCACTTCAGGTGTATTCAACTAAAGAATGCAGCTATTGCTGGGCACTTACTCTAGTCAATAAACATATTTTGTTCTTAGAGTCATATCTTCAGTGGAGCATATATTGGGTGGTCAGAGAGACACTCAAACTGCTTACATACAGTAAAGGTGAAATGAGAGCAGCAAGCACTGTAAGTATGATTAGCTGAAAGAAAAACATCTCTTGAATTTGTGGCTATCAAAAGAAAATCTGGTAAATTGATGAGGGGTTTTTTCTTTTTTTTATTACCACTAGACACAGAAAGCTGACTGTATCAACTTACAGATCTACTAATCATCTATAGCAATGCATTGTCAGTGTCAATGACTCCACCCTCTTTTTGTCTATATAAAACATAACATACGTAGACACAAAATTGTAAAACATACACAAGATTTACTGATATTCCAAGACATTATTATACTAACATATATGCATATATACAAACTATTGTCAAGAACTTTACTCATAATTTCTAAGCACAGGGTCCAAAACCATCAGTTTTAAAGAGAAGGTATATAGCTCATTATATTAACCTCGGCACTTGACTAATACTTTACTAGTACTAGAAAAATGAAAGGCAAAGTCAACCATGACAAGATTTGAACTAAATATTAGGGACATAAGTAAATATCACAATGCCTTCTATCTGATGCTCTACCAAATTTAACAATCTCAATGAGAAGTTTAGCTTAATGCAAACCAAAACCATTGATTTCATTCACTCTCAGACTATACTGAAATAAATTCCATTTTTAAATTATGCTACATAGTATCTGTTATTAAGGTAGGAAGACTGTATATGTGTACATATACACACGTGTGCATATATGCACAAATGTGCATGAATACTGATATTCAACATCATTAATGCTTGAGCAAACTGATGATGATGTTGACATTCCTTGTTGAAAATTATAACTTGTCACTTTTGAAAAGACCTCAGGAAAAAAAAAAGAAAAGATCATCAGAAACATAAAAGAAAGCAGTATTGAAATAAATGGTGTTTAGCTACAACTTTCAAAGTAGTAAGTTCAAACTCCGACAGAATTGACTTTGCCATTTATCCCTCCAGGATCGATAAATAAGTATCAGACATGTACTGGACGCTCGTTTGATCGGTTGTAATAATTTTTAAACAAAAAGAGGATGGGAGAGGGGCAATGTGTCAACGTGGTGATGGAGGATCTGTCGTTACAAATGAAGATCCAGTTGTTCGATCAACTGAATTACCTGCTCCTGAATTAACAACTTTGTGGTCGAGCATTTTCAGACACCTTCAAAGTTACTTGTCACATTGTCACGCTGATTGTGTCTGAGAATTATGTACTTTTTTTGTGAATTACCCGACAGGCTTCTGTACTGTTTCCGTCTACCCAGTTTACCTCACAAGGTATCGATCAACGAGATTATAGAAAATTATGCCCAAGATGCAACGCAGTGAGATCGAACCCGAGACTTGCTGTGAAGCGAACTTGTTAACCGTTCGGCTATACTGCGCTTACGTGTCACAGTAATCAATAACACAAAGGAACAAACTTCAATGTTTGTATAACGACGCAATAGAGATGCCCCGCCACCATCACACCTCATCTCTAAAATGCTACAATAGGTAATGGTAGACCTTAAGTTGAAGTTACGAAACGGTAAATGGAAGACTCTTTTTTTTTTTTTAGTACTAGATTAAATCAAAATCTTCGTTCTTCGTAAATTAAATCTTTCAGCGGAAATAGCTAGTTTCCCCTTTTCCATTTAATAAAATGTACTGCCATCGAAAAGAGACGACTGTTTACTTATTCTTCGCAAACTTATGAAGTTTGAAAAGAAGATGGGGAGGAGGAGAAAAGAAATTTCGAGATAGCCTTTTCGATATACTTGATGCGTTTTGATTTGTCCCAGATTTGGTAAATGTTTGTGAACGAAAACAAAAGAATACGTGGTTTTACTGATCACTTAATAATTAAATTAATTATAGTATAAAACACTAACGACGACTGAACATAAAGCACACACACACAATGACGTTGGTGTGGTTCCAATAAACAGAGAAACAGTTTGAAATAATACAATAATAATATTAATAGAGCAATTTTTGATGGCCTTTCTTGAACTCTGAACCCAATACTAAGTATAAGCATGTCAACACCAACAATGAGCTAGTTTAAGTGTTTCTAGCTGTAACAGTGTGTGTGTGTGTATATATATATATATATATATATATATATATATATAAGATGGCGAAAATGTGTAAAATATTTAAAGAATTCAGATAAGTTTTTGATTTGTTTTTTTTATGCATCTCGTTTACATACTCGTGTCCTGTGGAATACCAGTAATATAAATGGTTTATCACAAATGAACAGAAAAAACATGAAGCTTTGCCAAAAACTATTAACGAAAAGCAAATTACACGAAACGAATGCAAAAATCATCATCACTCAACAAGCCAATGAGAGCATCGACCTGCTAGAAATAGCAGCCAAATTTCCCATCCATCACACGCTACGAGTTCAAACAAAGCACACACTGAACAATGATGGTTTTATAAACGGCTGAAACACCTGCTCGATCAGGTGTGACCTGGGACTAAACAACATCACCATCATTTCTCCTGAAAAAATAAAACAATATATTTTTATACGAAAACCCGATAGCAGCAGTTAGCGTCTAAACACTTATATCCCTCCCTCACTACCATTCTTCACTGCTATATTATTACCAACACGACATTCCTCAACACACACACACACACACAATATAAACTGAAGCAACAACAACAAATAAAAATTTACCCTCAGTAATATCAAATGGTTTTCCAGAATACTGCATCCAGGCATGTTTCGAAAATTCTAAAGAATTTTCACAAATAAACTTCCATTAGGGAGAGGTATGAGAGTGGAATAGCAAAAGAAGTTAAAGAATGCGATAGAAACATCGAAGCAAATAAAAATGTGCTTAAGTGTGTGTGTGTGTATGTGTGTGTGTAGTAAAGAAAAAAAAATTAAACACTACACTTCAAAGAATATATAAAATCCATGAACTGTTCATTTTTTTCTAAAAGCAAAAACAAAAAAAAAAGAAAGAAAAAAAATTGTTTAAACGAGAGGAGTGTAAGGTGAACAACAAAAGTATAGAAAGTATGTTGAAATAATTCCAGAACAGAAAGACAAGTTCGTTCCTTGGATTTGGTTTCATCAGAATTTTAGCTTGTCTCGTCTTGAGAGAGAGAGAGAGAAAGAGAGAGTTTATTTCATAAGTCTCGCAGAAAATCAAACAGCTCCTCTAAGCATTCTTCATTGTTGTCTACTACCTTTTACAATCCAAACTTTGGGTTAGCTATAGCACCAAAAGAAAGTCTGGCAACAGCCAAAAGAATGCTGTTTCAAGGCAGAAAACACACTAACACACAGTAAACAGATACACACACTTACAAACAGCTTACAAATACATACAGCACAACACAGCTTAAACATAATAACTAGACACTCATTAAAGTACATACAAGCATGGTTCCTATGTATGTATGTGTATGCATACACACACACACATAATTCACCGTCAACAAAATATACACAACCTCTCCAACAAACTACATTTCTTCAAAATGTTTTACCAGCGTTACTTGTTCGGTTGTCTTGTTTACTGAATTTTTTGCATTGTCCTCTGTTAGATTTCGTTCATTTTATTCAGTTTTCAACAAAATATGGAGTTTAACTACAAATAATTAATTACAATTTAATAATATCAACGAAGTAAAAACTTACGAACAATTTTTTTTTCTTTTACTTATCCACTTAAATCTTATGAAACGTTTTTAATGTATATTTCTTTACCTGTAAGTTAAAATTCACCGTCTCAAAGCAGATATCTACGAACCCAGCTACATGTTTTAACTTTTGATTTTTACACAATATTCAAAAAAAAAATAGTGTTCAATTAAGAATAACTAATTTCTTAGACTGGCACAAGGCTAAAAGTATTATCAATTATGTTGACTCTCAGACTCCAGAATTTGACTGCTAATCATTTTCTCGACCTCAAGTGGATAAAAGGCAAACCAATATCGGTAGAGATACTTTCGGGACTTGATTTTCCTTCCACAACGACGTTTTTTTTTTCTTTTGTTTTGTTTTTTTAACTGCTTAAAATTACACAAGAACACTTTTTATTGCATTTTTCTTCATTTGAAATTAACTTTCACTACCTATCTTACCTATTTATCGTGTATCTGAAGATGGATTTGAAGGCCTGAAATTAAAATCAACAAAAGATTACAGAATTCTTTGTTGATGCTTTTTTATTCTACGTTGTGCCAACAATAAAATCGAACAATTTGTAATAAAACAAACAAACGTTTAGAATAAAAAGATTGGTGAGAGTTAAAACAAAAAAATCTTTAACATTCTAATCCCTTTAATAGCAATTCATAAAGAACGCGAGTTGTGATAATGATGACGCTAACATGACGGCGAGGAAGAAAACGACCAAACCTTTAAGTCGTCGCTCGACCAGCAAGAAATAGCAGGCAAATCTCCCTCAAATTACATCCTAATGTCTTAAGTATGAGAAGGACATGTGATATAATTTTAGTCCGTGAGGGTGGCAGGGATATCTTTGATTACAGGCCTGCACAATCAAAGCGGACAAGGGATTAGAACAACAAAAGACAATAACAGATCGACAGGATGGTAAGAATGGATCAAGAAATTGGTGGTGAAAGAAGAGTAAGAACAGGCGGTCGAACCAAGAGCCCTCAGAGACTCCCGAAAGAGTTAACCGCCTTTCATCTTTCGAAGATTGGAATTAAAAAAATAAGTACAGAAATACACAATGAGCCAAGTAGCTTGGTTAATTCAATATGTAAAACATACCCATCACCTCTACAGACGTGTGGCTGTATGCCAAACCAATAAACCGTTATCATTATTATTATTACTAGTAGTAGCAGTGGTAGAAGAGCAGCAGCACTGTCACGTAATGGGAGTCTTTAAATTCGCTAATGTCACATTCTTGAAGAAATAGTATCTGTTACAAGCGAACGAGGTAGATTTTAAGCGATCGGTCGAACCAGTTAGAAACCGCAGTTAAATTTCAATCAAAGTCCTGCTTTAATAAAGTGGGTGAAAAACACCGGATAATGTTCTATAGCTATTTTGAAAACAGATGAATTAATTACGACTGTAACGTCTTTGGTTAAAATGCCTGCTGAATCAGAGCTAAAGTCAAAATGCACAAACACAAGAGAGCCTACACGTGGCAGCGTGATTTGCTGCAAAATGCAACCCTAATCTCCCTTAAATCACACCCTACTATCTTTGTGAGCGCAAAGAACATTTTTAACAGTCAAACTATGAAGATTTTGCATGTGAGAGGGGATAACCGTCGACAACACGAACCTCGTCAGTGATTCTCACACAGGGACACATTTATTCTCACAAGAGGTGAACATAACAGATCAGATGTCATTGCATAACTTGCGAAGTTTGCTTTTACATCTTTTTTCCTGAAAGGGAGAGAGGTCACACGTTTGCAAATAAGGGGAGGAAAACGATGTGACATATGTACATAATATTATATATATATATATATATATAATGTTACCGCAGAGGGTGTACGAGAAGGGTCGCGGATGCTACGTAACGGCAATACAACGAAAGCGTGAGAAATAGTTATATGCTTGTTAAGGACACACATGAGTTTACATATTTGCATGGGAATAAGGGGGTGGTAAATGGAAAATGACATTAAATCAAGGAGGTGGGGCGGAATAACAGAAGAGCTTGGAGAATCACTGCCCTAGGTGGCACGACCACTAATGGAACGCCCTCTGGTCATACGGCTATTAGATCAAAAGTTATCTGGATTTGAACAACCGAATCAAGCAGATTTCAATATATATTTACAATGATCAAATCTCACCACACTGTGTTTTAAAAAAAGTGGGAGGAGATTGGTTGTAATCGTAAGTACATTGAACAAAGACAGAAAAAGAAACCAGGATGGTCACCACAGGTCCTCTTTTGATTAAATATTGCTGGATCAGGATTAAACAATGTCCACAAATAAGGGTATTTTAACTACATGATCAGCGAATAAACTATAAACAGTCAAATGGAAAAAAATAACTGAATGTGATTTTTTTTAAAGTCAATCTATTTCAACGAATTTGTTCGTCGCTTTGACAATCACTTTTTTTTTTTTTTTTTTTGTGCATGTGTCATAGCATCGGCGAGACTACGCACTTCAACTACGAGTCAATGAAAGAGGTTGTCTTGGCGGAAAGGGAGTAGTCCCTCCTCGCAACATGTCCTCACAGCACAACAAAACAGCTGATTCTGAGTGAGAGGCGAGAACAGAGTCCAATATTTGAATGGTGCTTTATCTTATTGTCCACCAAAGGAACGGAAAGCAAAGTTGATCTCGGCAAGATTTGAACCCAAAATGCTAAGAGATAGTTGGAACAAATATCGCAACGTATTTATCCGACGTTCTAACAGTTCGGCAAACTGACCGCCTACACCCACCACCCAAAATAAAATGTATCAACCGATTTAATTATACACCGTGCTATATATATATATATATATATATAGAGAGAGAGAGAGAGAGAGAGAGAGAGAGAGTTCAGTCACAGAAAGAGGGACCAAGTCCATGACCGATTCCAAGACTGCTATGAAGAAATGGCGAGGAGAATCACGAATTGTGGTTGCTACTGTTAACACCAGGTCGGCCCTAATTCAGCAGACAAGTGATCAACGGCATTCCAGATGGGACTGTCCCATCGCTTTGTGTATCCAGAAATGCCTTTTTCAATATGATTCCCCACCCACCCACCCACCTAATCTTGTCTTGCTCTTGGAGGTGGGCTATGATATGAGGGAGATCAAACATTACTCGTAAGCAGAGTTGCCGTATAGACGCTCTCCTTTTTGGCCCTAGCAAATCAAGGATCGCTACAAAAGCATATGGAGAACGGGTTCGGATAAATTGCAACAAAATGGTCTGCATGCACTAAAAGACACCCAAGCACTAAGTGGTGGAATAAAGAGGAAAACTGTCACTGCATAATGTCTAGAAATTATAGAATATTCTGCACGACGATCTATACCAACAAAACACTTCATTTTCAATGATGATGGAAACACCTTCATCAGTTACGTTGGTAAATTCAGACCTGAAATCGGTTTCATCATCATATACATAATCATAGCCCTTTTATCATCGTAACAAATAATCTAAAACGGTTTTGAATATGTATTTTATATATGTGTGCACATTCATGTTTAAACCCACACTGTATGTGTTCATATATATATATATAAACACAATGTATCAACATAGTGTTTATATATATATATATATATATATAAACACTATGTACCAACATAGTGTTACAGAATAGCCTATAAGTGATGATTAAAATAAACACAAGAACATATACACTAATACATATATATATAATCATATACAGATACTTTCGTGTACAAATATTTATATATACATGCATGTTTATTCATTTATACATAATAGATTTAGATAGAGAGAGAAACAAACATATATATATATATATATATATATATATATATATATATATATATATATAATATATATACACACACACATTCCTACACAAACGCATATATATACACTCACACACATCGAACCATGAAAAGAGCCTTTTCGTGGTTTCTCGATTTTCAATAACAGTCGTATTTCCCTCAAATCAAACCTTAAAACAAGGTAAGAACACATTGGAAATGTAGTGATACATACATACATACCCCTAAAAATATGAGGCGGTCACAGCTGGACTGTTTTTCATCTTTGGGGTTACACAGCAACACACATATAGGTACATACACGCACATACATACAAGTACACATATATACTCCCCCACACATAGGCTATATATATATATATATATATATATGAACACAAACATCTATCTACATAAGACATACACAAATATATATCTATATATATATATACACAAATATATATATATATATATATATACATACACCTCAATATACAGATGCATAACATGGAGTGATGAAAACAGAAAAAAGTAAAACACATGGCGTCCCCCTCATTTTTTTTTTTGTATGGCTATGTGTTCGTTGTTTGATCATGTTATATTTGTATATATGCGATTCTCAATTGTTTTGAGAAAAGCTATGGTTAAAGGCGTTCCAGACGTGACTATCGCGTCTTTCCTATATCAGAGACTGCTACATTGTCAAACATGGTTCTTTCTTTTTTTCATCTTTTTGTCTTATTTTAAAAAAAAACGGCATGGTGTTGGATTGTAGGAAGATTTGGTGATTCTTTCTTTCTAGAATGACGAGCGACCTCGTACGTAAAGGCTCCCTCCCTTCGTTATTTAGTAGCTGTGTGTGTGTGTGTGTGTTAGTTGATAGTTGTATAGAGATGAAGATATATACAAGAAGCGATGTGGTCGAATGCCAAATATACATACACATACATCTATGTTACTTTTCTTCTCTCCTCCTCATTGATTAAATTACTAAAACAATTGATGGTAGAGAGAACCTACGTAGACGAAATTTAGACAAGATCTTTAGTAGCAGTCTATAGAAAGCGGTAACGATGAACAGTTAGCGAAACTAGTAATAATAACGAGGTTTACAGACAAAAAACTCACCCCAATTCCGCACAACACTGCAACAATGCCGCCATCTTTGGTAGGAAACTAAGTCATGTAAACTACTCTCCTCCTCAAAATGATTACTACGAAAAGTTCTTACAAATGTTTTCTTCTTCTCCTCATTTTTATATTTATTTTTCTTCTTTAGTCGCTTTAAAAATCATCATCATTATAATTATTATTTGATAATAATAATAATAAAAACTAAATAGAATAAAAAAAATATATATGTATTTATATTTCATTTCGTTTAATTCGTGTTTGTTTTTGTTTTATTTTCCATTTATAGTTTCGTTTCGTTCGTTTTTCGATTTCTGCTTTTTCCCCTCGTTCCTCACTCATGGTTATGCATCTCATCCTTTTTCTTTTACCCTTGTGTCAAATAATAAAAGCTATTTATTTTATTATATTTTCATATATATTATATATTTTTTAATTTCATTTTATTCCCATCTGGTTTTCTTGTTTCTCTTTCTTTCCTTTTCTTTAAAAAAGATGTACCCATCATTTCCTCACTTCACCCTTTTTGGTTTAATGTCCCCTCACCTCATTGTCCTTGTGGCAAATAAAAGAACCGATTCTATAATGCGATATATATTTTGACTTTTAAATTTATTTGTGGGTTTATTTTAATTTTTCTTTATTGCTTTTCTTTTTTTACTGAAATATAACCCACCCCTCCATTGCTACTTTGCAGTTCATCTTTTGTTAGCCCTTGTAACAAATATACGGACCAAGAATATTTTTTTTAAGTGAGCTAAGGGAAATAACTTAAGAGACCCAATGAGATGAATTTAGATCATTCAAGTAGGTGATGCACTCAATAGAGTACACAAAATATGCACACTGAATTTAAGCGTTGCCTGTGGGAGAAAGAAGACAAAAACCTAATGGTAACTGTTAGCAGCACTCACAGAGAAGGGAGATAATTTTAGAAATACAAATTCTCAGAAAATTGAATTTACATATTTAGATGAGAAAATCTTATTAGTATGGCACATGTTTTCGTCTTATCAGACCTCATCAACGAAGAATAATCTTCTCAAACCCGTTTGATGAGTGAATATTGATAAATTTCGAGTCAGTAGTAATTTGCGTAATAGAAAGAGAAAAAAAAGCGAACTAAGGGAAATAACTCAATCTTAAAATATCAAAATACTTAAACTTTTTGCATTCGGTACATCATCTACTTGAATGTTCTTATTATATTGGGACCTATAAAGGCAATGGACAAAATGCTTAGCAGCGTTTCTTCTTGCTCTTTACGTTCTGAGTTCAAATATCGTTGAGGTTGACTTTGCCTTTAATTATTTCGAAGTCAATAAAATAAGTGCCAGTTGAGCGCTTGGGTCGATGCAATCGACTTGTCACCTCCCCAAAAATTTCAGGCATTGTGCCTATAGTAAAAAGGATTATTATATTGGGAGCTGGAAGAATCGTTGAAACATCGGGGTAGAAAATTGCCTTGCCGCATTCCTTCTGGTTCTTCATGTTTTGAGCTCAACTCTCGCCAAGGTCAACCATACCTTTTCATCTTTTCAGAGTGGATAAACTAAAACACCAATGAGTACTGAGATCTTGATTGAAAAGATCCGAGTCAGGCCTTGTGCCTATGTCAGAAGCCATTATACTGGGATGTGTATAATATATATTTAAAGGTGTGTGTATATATATATATATATATACTAGCATTTCATTTTCTTAGTGTTTCCCTTTTTGTTCACTGAGTTTATGTAATATTTTTGTGATAAAAATATTCTTATATTGACATATGACCAGGAATATTGTGGAGTAGGAGGGCATTATCGATTATATCGAACTTTGCACTTGATAAAAAATGATAACATAAAAAAAAAGCTTTGGGTGACTCATTACAATATATATATATATATATATATATATATATATATATATATATATATATATATATAAAATGAGGAAAGCCGGTTTATAAACTGCTCTACGTCTTAGAGCGTGCTTCTTCGAATTTGTTTTCTACAAACG
This sequence comes from Octopus bimaculoides, assembly GCF_046866305.1. Classification (NCBI taxonomy): domain Eukaryota; kingdom Metazoa; phylum Mollusca; class Cephalopoda; order Octopoda; family Octopodidae; genus Octopus; species Octopus bimaculoides. The sequence goes on along the minus strand of NC_142931.1, from coordinate 77,055,837 downwards.
ATATATATATATATATATATATATATATATATATATATATATAACCACAAATACTCACACACATAGATACGTTTATAGACATAAACACATTCATGAAATAGTTATTAAAGAAAAATAAATTTGAATGATTATATCATATTTTTCATGATATTAATAGTAATTGTTTCTTTATTAATAATAATAACAATGGTAATACTTAAGATAATAATTTTAAAAAACTAGTTAACTCAATTTTTTATACTTACACATACACATAGATACATATACACGACACACACACAGACTCACACACACACACACCAAATATTTATTAGTTTAAGTAAATATAAATTTCATTCCAACACATGACGAATAACTATACTTAATAATAAGAAATATTTAAGAGACCACTTTTTTTTATAGTTGTCAAATTGTGTATTTAAATAGGTACAAACAACTTAAAATAATTATTAAAGGCTATTCACTAATATTGGTGACGTCACTGGAAACGACATCTTTTTGGGGAGGAAGTAGTTTTGTTCCGAATCTAGGATTTATTTACTTTTCTTACTTTAAACTGATTTTTTTATTGTAAGTATTGGCTAAATGCTGATTAATATCTGTTTTACTCGTACATTTATGTTTATTTAATGTTCATATTATATTTTTCTTTCCAACAAAATATATTTGTTTTCATAAACACACACACACATATATTTATATAATGTATATATATAATTGTCAAAATATCTCGTACTTTATATCTCTAGCGTTACCTTATACACACGTGTGATCGCTCGCATATATATATATATATATATATATACACACACATATATATATATATATATAAATGAAACATTCAAACACTGAGATTTGAAGTTAGATGTCACTGCTGTTCATATCATCTGTGGATAAATTCTAAATTTGATATCACCAGTAGTGGCATGGGTGGAACGCAGTTATAATAGCTTTAAACAGCTATGAATTATAAATTTGCACGAAGCGTAATGATGCTTAATAAGCATCTACCTGCTAGAAATAAGAGCTAAGTCTTAAATTAATCCACCGTAGCGCACCAATATAACAGAGGAAAACAGAAAGAATTATATATATATATATATATAATTGTTATTCTTATTATTATTGAAAGTCAGTTGATGATTGTTTCAAACATGTAAGAGTCTATATACATACACGCAATACATGTTTAAAATTGTCTAATACTCGACGTTTTAACGACTCACACAGCTATTGCAACACTTGTTGTCCCAATTCAGCAGTGAAAAACTTCATAAAATATCAATTGGACCGAGTCGAAGAAAGTGTATAGAAAGTCTTACTCAATGCCACACCTCTTCTCAATAAATATTGCCTCTAATTGATGGATTGGCGTAATCGTATGGGCGTCGGACAAAATGCGTTGTGGTAATTTGTCACAGCCCTTTAGTTACTCCATTCACATATTCACATCCTGTCAAATTCGATTTTACCTTTAATCTATTATTCCCCCACCCCCAGCCTTTCCCATACTTTACAGAATTCTAGCCTTGCACCTATGTGACAAACCGTTATGTACTTAATTGAAAACATGCTCCGGTTTTGTCCGTGTCAAACGAAAAGCTAACAAACAACTTGAAAGGTGACTAAAATATATTTTAGACTTAATTAATACTGATTACATATGGCTTAGAATCTCTCAAGTGTCGGGTAAAATACCTTGCGTTGTTTCGTATAAAGTGAGTTCAAAACTCTCCGAGTTCGACTTACGAATGTCATTATAAGAAACAGCCGTTTTGAATGCCAACCCATCAGTTGACTGGGTCGATCTAAACTAGTTTTGCTCTCATAATACTGTAGACTTGGCCCAAAGTTCGAAATTGTTAAACTTTTTTTTATAAGTTTATTTATTTTTATTACAGTGCCAATAGTTAAACATATAAATTTTCTATCTGAACGAGCCTGCCTGTCATCCTTTCGGTGTCGGTAATAGTAAAGTGCCAGTCAAGTTGTATGGATTGATTTCATGTTCCAATAAAACATCCGAGATTTGTAATGGAGTTATAGTAGAAAAACTTGATAGCATTATTCTGGTTTTCTATAATTTCGCTTATTCGCTCATGATTGAGGGAATAAATTGCCAACGAAAAGAAATCTGTTTATTCATTTTCTCGACCTGTTAAAAAAAAGTAACCAAATCTCCTTCAATTACACATTCTAGCGTCTTGATAAGCAGAATGACTCACCGGATAATATAACTATAAATAGTAGCCTAAATAAAAGATTTATAGTCTCAGCTGATCCTCTTTACATCGAAAGTTTCTTCGATCAGAGCTGACATAAAGTTGTCTTAAATTCCATTGGGTAGTTTAAAAGCAGTGCAGTTTTCGTAGGAACCATTAACGGAATTGCGTGCAATCGGACTATATTTCCGATCTCAGGATTACCCTTTATTTTAGTTTGCTGCCCACACCTAAGCAACCATTTGACATTCTTGTTTGTGTCTTTTTCCAATCAACCCCGCCTAGTCCTGCAAAATATAAAAAAAAAAAGGTCAAGTGTGTCATCTTCCACTTAGTCACGTTTTGTTTGTGTATATATATATATATGTGAGTGGCTGTGTGGTAAGTAGCTTGCTTACCAACCATATGGTTCCGGGTTCATTTCCACTACGTGGCACTTCGGGCAAGTGTCTTCTACTATAGCCTCCGGCCGACCAAAACCTTGTGAGTGGATTTGGTAGACGGAAACTGAAAGAAGCCCGTCGTATATATGCGTATGTATATATTTGTGTGTCTGTGTTTGTCCCCCCCCCCAATATCGCTTGACAACCGATAGTGGTGTGTTTACGTCCCCGTAACCTAGCGGTTCGACAAAGAGACCGATAGAATAAGTACCAGGCTTCCAAAGAATAAGTCATAGGGTCGATTTGCTCGACTAAAGGTGGTGCTTCAGCATGGCCATAGTCAAATGACTGAAACAAGTAAAAGAGTATATGTGTGTGTGTGTGCGATCTTTGGAGTTGGCATATTTATATACATGTACCTTTGTGTGTGTATACATAGATAAACACACCTACATACAATGTTTACAGAGATAGTGGCTTTAATAACACACGAATTGTTTTCAATATGCCAATACAGAGAGGACTATTAAATGCCTTAAAACATCTGTTTTAAGATCTCTTTAATGTTCTGAGAGTGTGAGGTCACATGCAAAAATTACGTGGTTTTGGTTTTATTATGGTGTGTGTGTGTGTGTGTGCATCCTTTACCCTCCCATTTCACCGATCTGTCACAAGGCTTATGTCATCATATGATGTTCCTCTTTCACAAACATAACCACATGAGGTTGATTATGACACAACCAGAGCCATTGTGTATAAGAGTCAGTGACTTTATATACGAAATCATATTTTGTACACATTTAATCTCGCAGTGAAATTACAAAATTCGTAAAATGGGTGTCGTTGTTTGGATTAGCCCTGATCAAGCAGACCTATAAGCGACAGTATTTCAGTGATAACCATTTGTTTTTCGAGGTGAGGGATATGCACAGCTATATTGTCCAATGAACTCTTTACTTTCCAAAGATGGTTGAGTGGTTTACAAAGATTTGGCTACTATTTCTAGCATCCTGAACTACCACGACTATATAGAATACGAATTAGTTGCTTAACCCCAGGTCAGATTTGATTGAGCAGACCAACGGTCGAAAGTATTTTTGACCATTTTGTCAAAGCAGTTAGCATTCATTTTTAGTTGAAAATCAGGCTTTGTTGAACAGACCTATGACAAAAAGCATTTCAACTGTGACCATCCTATCTATTTTACCCCCTACATAAAATGTACCTAGCACTACATTATATAATGTATTTCCCTTTTTAAGATGGTTGTACATGATTTAAGGGAAAGTTAGCTGTTATTTCTAGTCAGGCGAGTGATCAGTTTCTTGCAGTGATCATCATCATCATCATCCAGTGTTTTAAATCCGAGTTTTGTTCCCGTTAACGGGGGTGGCTGGATCTACCTCAATGCCATAGCAACTGCCCTCACACCATCTCACCATCTTGCCCGGTTTTGGGCGTCCTTTTTCAAACCAACCCTCCCAGTCTCCTCCACCTGTCCCCTCCACCCTTTTCTCAGTCCACCTCACTTTTGTGCTCCATTTACCTCAAGCACAATCTCCCTCCTCAACACATGCCCATATCACCTCACTCCATTCACTCTTGCCAACCATTCCACCGATTCCTTCAACCCCAGCATTCCCATCAAATCCTCAGTCCTCCTCTTATCAAACAGCTCCACCCTGCACATTTCTCAAAATTACCATCTCTCTCTCCCTCAGACATCATGTCTCACTCCCATACAGCATTGCAGCTCTCACACAACTCTTATAGACTCTTCCTTTCATCTTTAATGAGAACCTTTTCCCATATAACAATGCTCCACATTCCCTGAACTCCACCCCCCTTGCTGTCACAGCTGCTTCACATCCACTACTTACATCCACCCTGTCTCCCAAATAACAAAACCCTCTCACCGTTTCCACCTCGTTACATAGCACTTCCACTGGTTCTGCTGGCCCTCCAGCTCCTTTCTCACATCTTCCACAAACAAACTCTCTCGCCAATTTTGCAGTCACCTTCTTCATTTTCGTACATCTACCATGAATCCATTTCTCACATTTTGTTCACATCACATTTGCCATTACCCTCCTCCCATATACACCACATGGATCCACCTTACTCACTAACTTTTCTTTCCACCCTCTCACCATTACCTTTGTCTTCTTGAGGTTTACCTTCAAAACCTTGCTTTCAAGTGTCTCCTTCTATTTCCAAAACTTCTCCCTCAATCCCTCCATTGTCTCCCTCATCAGAACAAGGTCAGCTGCATACATTATCTCCATTATCAATCCCTCTCTTGCACCCTCCATCACCGCATCAACCACTAATGCAAACAATACAGATCCCTGATGCACACCAACTTTCACCGCAAGCTCCTCTGACAGCTCTGATCCAATTCTAACTCTTGTCTTTACCCCCTCATACATATGAGTTCATATTCTGCTGGAGACTTTCTGTTTCACTTCTTCAAGGACTGGTTTGTTGAAGAATTATGAATTCATGGAAATAAGAATATTAATCAAGAACTGTTTTACTTAAAGAAATAAGTATATTTAATGATATAAGTACAAGCATAACTGTGTGGTAAGAAGCTTCCTTTTTATCAATGTGGTTTCAGCCTCACTCCCTTAGTGCATCTTGAGCAAGTATCTTCTACTATAGCTTCAGACCGACCAGTGACCTATAAATGAATTTGATAGAGAAACTGTGTGGAAGCCTGTCATATGTATGTGTGCACATCTTTGTGTCTCTTTATCCCCCACCACCACCACTTGACATCCAGTGTTAGTTTGTTTATGTCCCCATAATTTAGTGCTACAGCAAGACCATCAGATTTAGTATCAAACTCTAAAGAAAATTAACACTTTATTTCATGCTGCTTCAGATGACTCAGCTGGTAAACCTGAGTTGTACCTGTATTTCAAAAGGTCAGCCTCGTCACATTCTGTGGAGTGCTACCTTCAAATTTGACCACAGATTTAAATGCAACCTAAATAACCACAGCATATGTCCACAACACCCCTTACATAATCCCCAACAACCCTACTTAACTTTCCTTTAACTTCCCTATCTTACTTTAAGGATCTCAGTCATGGCATTGAGTAACAACCAACACACACCGGAGTGTGAGTGTCGTGGATTTGAGTGATAACCAACGATCACTGAATAATTTCCCAAAAATCAGGGTTTTTATAACTGCTCATACATGAATTCTAAGAACTGTACTTCATGAAAGATTTCTTTAACAAAAGTTTAGAATTCGTATATGGACAGTAATTTTTAACCAATGAGAAATCAACAATTTCTCCTGTTTGGGCAAACGAACCTATATTCTCTCTCCGCCTCTTATGATTTTGCTACAAGGGAAATATATATATTTCAGTTTTCATCTACCAAATCCATTCACAAGGCTTTGATTGGCTTAGGGCTATAGTAGAAGACACCTACCCAAGGTGCCATGCAGTGACACTGAACCCTAAACTATGTGGTTAGGAAGCAAACTTCTTACCACATACTAACTGCCTGTGCCTGTTGTTTATTGGTTTTTAATCTAAACTATTTTCATATTTGAAATAGGTAAATAGCTAGTAACATAGGACAAATCAGAGCAGCCCATTCATACTAATTACACTCATTATAAAGCTAAATGTCCCCTCTTTCTCCCAAAGAGTTGATCCATTCAGTCACCATAAACTCAGCCCTTGTACAGCAAACAAGGTCTGTTGGTTTACATTCATTTGAAATAATAGTATTTGACCTCAAACCTTTCAAACTCATCCACAACAGTACCTCTTTTGTTATAACAGCCAGACACAACAACTGTACCGGATGACCTTGCATGTGAAAGCAAGGCACCTTGCAAACCTTTACAATGGACCTGATAAACAACTTAATCCTTCCCACAGAACACAACAGCTATTCATCTGAAGCTGACAGACAGTTGTGGGAGCTCTCAGCAAGTTCCATCTGTCTTACCATATCTTGAATATTCCCTGCTGTTCATTCTGTACTGTTTGTACAACTTGTACAGCCTTCAATAGCTATATCAGACCAAGAAGATCTTAAAGTTAACCATAATGTTTAATCTGCATAAATCTCATGGAAAAGTTTGCACAATGTGTTGTCACTGATGCTGAGCCATTCCATTGTTGCTCAGATTCTTCATTGACCATTTATAGATTGCAAAGATCATTATCATACTGATAGGAATTCAGTGCACTCAGCAAAGTGCACTGAATTCCTATCAACCATTTTAGCCTAGATTTCATCCAAAACTGCAGCTATGTCATAAATATAACATGAAGGAAAGCTTGTTTTTATGAAAGAACACTTTAAGAAATATCTGCCAATGTTGTAATTCCAGTTCTTGTTTTAGCATAAACAAAGAAATCATTACAAGACAAAAGGCCCTTTTTCAGAGTAGGTACTGACACCAGATAAACATTCTGACTAATGGCATGTTTCTTCAAAAATAAAAGTAAACCATTCACTCCAGTTTAATCAGTAAATTAACTTTCAGACAAGGAACACTCCTCAAGTTGCTTTACTGAGAGGCAATTAAAATTACAATACCTTGATTCCCAGCATTCATTGTTCCTATCAGATATCAGTTTTCTGTGAAAACTATTGCTATGTATTGAGGTATAGTTGACTTTGTATAACCTTGGACAAGTGTCTTCTGCTATAGCTACAGAGGACCAAAGCTTTGTGACTGAATTTGGTGAATGGAATCTGGAGGAAGCCAATTGTGTGTGTGTGTGTGTATACACACACACACACACACACACAATAGTTTATATATTTATAAACTAATATCAGACAGCGAGAATGAATGCTCAACACTGCATCAGTGCATAAATACTCCTTATTTGTGGTTTAACAAGACAAACAATGGTTTCATGTAGAGAGAAACATCTCAACAATGATCAAGCCTGCCACATGGGAACGTTCGTACACATCTCCATTTTGGATGTGAATACATGGAACTACACAACACTGTGCAGGATAAATATACAGATCATGTGAGGTAATTTATAGGATAATCATAATTGTTGTTACCCTTGCATTAGTCCTGGAATCCTTGTAATGAATTGTGTTCATCATTGACTGTTTAATTCCTTAATCATTTTATGAGAATACTCACACACATTCAAATTTATAAATAAAAATACACATATATATATACATGCTCTTGCATACAAAATATGTGCTCATGCATAGGCACACACACACATCTATATACATATGCACATAGGTATGTATAAATATATTCACATACATACACACCTGCATTATGCATTTTGTTTGTGTATATGTGTGTGTACACATAATTGTGGAATTTCACAGATTTTGGTGCCAAACTTAGTCCATAGAGTTGTAAACGTTAAGTTTGTGTACCCACTGTTCTATGCTGGCATGCGTTGGACTGTTTGACAAAATCCAGTGTGTCCAAGGACAGCATCAAGCTCTGTCTGCTTTGGCATGGTTTTTACAGTTGGTTGCCCTTCCAAACTCCTCCACTCCATGGCACCTTTTTCAGATTTCTTTACTATACCTCAGATCAACCCCAAACATAATTGAAATTTGGTCTGTGAAAATTGTGGAAACTCAATTAAAAAAAATTGCCTATACTTTAGGATGGTAAACTTAACACTTGTTTTTTTCTAACATCATCGCCTGACCCTTCAGCAACTTTAACAGAGTTGATTCTGTTGCAAGCATCCAGACTAAATCTCTAATCTGAGAATAACTGAATATCTTGATGCTCCTCATCCTTTAAGTTATGTTTTCTTCCTTCCCTCCATCTCCTTCCCACAAGTCTCAAAAGTCTTGCAAAAGGTAATGGACGCTTCTTTACCTCCTCTGAGTAAGCCATGAAAAATTTTAACGTGAAAAAGATCACTATTACAAGATCCTCAAAAGTTGACATCTCATCATCAGAAGCTTTGGTTCTTTTGGAAACTTCCCTGTGTTTCAGAAATTTTCTTTTGTTTCAAACAGAACAATAAGAGAACTTTTATCCTGGATAACGATACCAGTCTGTATTAGATAATATTTCACCCAGAAATGCAACATAGTGCTTGCTGCAGGATTTGAACTTTTGACCTATGTTTTGTAGTCCAGTATTTTATCAACTTGGGTATTCCACCTCTAAAATAATAATAAAAGATTACAAAAGATTGAATACAGTGTTATATGAAATATTTTGCAACAGAAGAAAACTCCACAGTTGTCTTTGATTCCATATCATTAAAATTTAACTTTAATCCATCAAGATGTTGGTAGCATCTGCTTGCATACCAGCCCCCTGCCAATAACTCTCTCTCTCTCTCTCTCTCTCTCTCTCTCTCTCTCTCTCTCTCTCTCTCTCTCTCTCTCTCTCTCCCTCTCTCTCTCTCTCTCACTCACACACACACACACACACACACATTGTAATAAATATACTTGTTTAACCCCAGACCAGCTCAGATGAAACAGATTGACTATGGAAAGCATTCCAGCTGTGTCCATCCAGTCTTTTTTATTCCGACAATCTTTCTAAGACTTCTTTATCCAATGAGTCTTTCCACTTTTAAAAATATGGGTGTTATTTCTAGTGGGTTGAACAAATTTACCCTCTCTAACATGAGTGAATGAAACAAAATTACAACAAAAAAACGCAGAATATAATGTTTGATCAATCATAAGACACTCTAGTATATGTTCCACTTAAGAGGACATCACACTTGTCTCAAATAATCATCAATGTTGGGCTGTCAGTCTAGCGGTGAGAGAACACTATTTTTCACTATATAGCTAATTTCTTTATTTTGTATGCTTAATGCTGTGATGATTAATTTGAAAAGTGAAAAATATAAGGTTAAAGAAAGAAAAACATTTCATAGTGTAATTGTGAAGCCTCGTGATCAATGTACATGATCTCATTCTTTCATATAAAAATGTAGCTGTAGCTCACATCTTGGTTATGTGCTCCATTTTGTGCATCACTGTAGTAAAGGTGGTGGTTGTTGATTAGACCCAGGACAGCCTTGAATAAGCAACCTCTCATCTCAATCTTCTGAAAAGGCCAGTGTAGGCCTAATTTCACAGTGAAACTGAATACATACGGATATTATAAGTTCATATATTTTTATTACTTTCTTACATAAGTGTTCTTGGAGCTTGAATTAGATTGGACGAAGAAGAAAGTGATACTAAGGTAGTATGGCAGTAATATTTAGGTGTGTTACTAATGTTTTGTAAGAAGAAAGGTGGGGAGGTAAACAAGTAAGCTGCAGGTATTGTGTGTGTATGTATATGTGCAAGAGAGGGTAGGAGGGCTGAGTCAAACTCTAGCCAAAATGTGCAGTTACACTCCTCACGTATCTAGGCAGTCTTTAGTCTGTATGTTCAGCTTGGGTATTTGATGAATCTGCAAATGCTAGATGTAGTAAACCAATTTCTTGTTTTAATCTGTAGCATTTTTTTCTGCTACAATCTATTTGCAATGCTTAATTATGGAATAGAATTGCAGGCATAATCTATCATAACATTGCATTCATTCATAAGACAAACTGACTGGGAAACAACTATTTTAAATTGTAATATGTATATATATATGTGTGTGTGTGGAGAGAGAGAGGGGGGAGAGAAAGAGAGAGACTGTACAGCTCTGCAAGGCAGCTATTATTATTTGCTGGGATTGTGGGTTCCAGTTCAGCCACGTGCACTTTTTACTGATATGAAAATAAGGATGTACCACATTTCAAGAGTTGCTAAAGTGTTAGATATACACTAGCAGAATATTAATGTAAAAAGATTGTGTTTTTGATTTCATCCAATAGCTAAGATTGTTTAATCCTTTTGTTATCATACTTCTGTTAAAGTATACTGCTTGTGTTTGGATTAATTTTTAAAATATAAAGAATTTAATAAAAAATATTTTGTTCATTGCTTAGCTAGTGTTTGGAACATAAATTAATATGAAATTTTGAAGGAATATTTTAATTTTGACCACATTAAACAGGAAGTTTTTATCTTAGAAACTGAGACAATCTCAAGCAGATTATATATTAAAAGAGTTAAAGCATTTACTGTATACATAATTCTTTCAATACTTTTTTAGTAATTTTAATAAGATATTCATAATGGAGAGACAAAGCTAAATAAACCAGTATTTTCAGTTATGGTCATTTGTATTTAGCTCTTTATTGAACATATTTACTTCTTGATGTAAAGATAAATGTAACAGATAACATCCCAGAAAGTAGAAACGACAAATGTGTATAAACAAATATCATTTTCAAAGATATTTTCTCCTAAGATTGCACCTTCAAAACCATCTCTGAGAAACTTAAACTATCTCAGCACAGACATGGCTGTGTGGTAAGATGCTTGCTTCCCAACCACATGGTTTCAGGTACAGTCACACATTCATGGCACCTTGGGCAAGTATCTTCTACTATAGCCTCAGGCTGACCAAAGCCTTGTGAGTTGATTTGGTAGACAGAAATTGAAAGAACCCCATCATATATATATAAATTGGTACCTTGCACCACTATTTCCTATATATATATATATATATATATATATATATACACACACACACACACACGTGTGTGTGTGTGTCTTTGTCCCCACGATTGCTTGACAGCCAATGTTGGTGTGTTTACGTTCCCATAACTTAACAGTTCAGCAAAGAGATCGACAGAATTAGTACCTGGCTTAAAAAAAAAATATTGGGGCCAATTCTTCAAGGCAGTACACCAGTATGGCCACAGTCTAATGGCTGGAACAAAAGATAGAAGATATCTCAAGAATCAAACACTTCAGAAAAAATACAATTCCAAATGAATTAAAAAAATTTTTTTTTCCGTTTGAATTTAAACAGTTGTATTGTTTTCAACAGGTTCTAGTAATATTTTATTAATCTGAATTTATATTATAATTATTTACTTTACTTTTGCTTGTAAATAATGAACTTATACTGCGTGCTTTATATGGTTACTAAACACAGTGAAACAGTAGAACCCCAGAAAACTAGTAATGTTCTGTTTGGGGCATATTTCTTATATCTATGTTAGCTGGGGTAGTTAGTCTATAGGTGTATAACAAATAATAGTGTTGAAAGACAGGGAGTGTGTAATAAATTATAGTAGTTAGATTGCAGGAGTAGGCTTAAACTCTAACAATAATTTACACTGTATTGGCTTTAGTGGTTCTCCAGTATTTATATCAGGCCCTCAATAGGCCATTAGATATATTACTTTACAGTACTTGTACCAGTAAAGATGGTACTCCAGCATGGCTGCAGTCTAATAACTGAAACAGGTAAAACATAAAAGACATATATATATATACATGGTGGACTTCTACATAGTTTCCATTTATCAAACTCCACTCAAAGCATTCACTAACTTGTAACTACAGTAGAAGACACATGCCCATAAGAACCATATAGTTGTAAAATGGATTTCTTAACCTCTCAGCTATTAAACATATGCATATGACTTCTTTTGCAAATTTATTTCCTAATTTATATTCCACTTGATCGTTAAGTCAGGTGAATCCGATCAATTTTCTGAGATGCCTTAGTCACCAGTCCAATTTACACCTGAACATACTGCACACAGAATATTTGGACAATTAAGCTGTTGTGCACTTGACAAGAGACAAGTTGATTAGACTCTTTCCCAAGACAACTCTCTCTTGCATCTTACCCTTCCTCTCTCTCTCCTCTCTTTTTCTCTTTACCTTGCTCTAGCTTTTTATTTCCTCCTAGCATTTCTGTTTCTCTCTCTCTCTCTCTTTCTCTCTCTCTCTCTCTCTCTCTCTCTCTTTCTCTCTCTCTCTCTCTCTCTCTCTCTCTCTTTCTCTCTCTCTCTCTCTCGCTCTAGTTTTATCTTTCCCTTCTTTTCCTCACTCTTGTTTCCTCTCTCACCAGTCCTCTCTCTCTCTCTCTCTGAGAAGCATTAGTTAAATGTTAATAAAAGACAAGAAGTTTTTTTTTAATTTATAAAAGACAAGAAGTTTTTTTTTTAATTTATTTTACTTTTATTTAAAATAACAAAATGGAGAAAGCCAGTGATAAGGAAGATAGAGAAGATAATAGACATATAGGATTTGCCATTGATGTAAAGAGAATTTGAAGTTTCAAAAAATAAAAACCAATAAATAAATAAATAAATAAAAGAACAATCAAAACACTAATTGTATCCTATTTGGTCTCTAGCATGCTATTTAAGCTGGTGTCTGGAACTTTACTTCCTGAACACTGCTGGGAGCAGGTGCTATCACCCTAAGTTTAATCTAAACTAAACAATTTGGAAGACTGAAAACACCTATGGGGGGTAGGTAGTCTTTCTTTGTTGTTGTTATTTGGTTAGTAACAATAGCCATCCAGTATTTAGATCAACAGCTGCTATAAACTGCTTCTTCAATTTCTCTTGGTTGTATTGCTCTAGCTTCATCTTCTCCTCCTAGCAGTTCAACCTATTCAACTACCAAGGAATTAGTTATCTCTATTTTTGTCTTGATTGATTAATCAATTGGTTGGTTGATTAATTGATTGATTGATTGATTGATTGATTTTTTAAGTCTTCAAATTTATATCTCGAACAGTACTAAAGCTAGTTAGGAAGAGCAAATTTTGTTTTTTAAGTAATTTGGTAGAGAGATAGTATGTGGAAAGCCTTGTCATGTGTGCATGCTTGTGTGTGTGGGAATGCAAAAATGATGCTGCATTTAGTTGCATTTCTTTGCATCAAGAGTTAACTTAACCATTCAATAAATAGAGAACAGTAAAATATGTTCTACAGTCAATATGAACAAAACCCTTCTGGGCAATTCCCTAGCATGGTTGCAGTGTAAAAGAAAATGTGTTTGTATGCATGTGTATATAGATGAGTGTATGCATATTTATATACATGATATGAGATACTTTGGCACAATCTCTTGGTATGTGTATATTTCTGTGCATGTGTGTCTCTACCGCCAGTACCAAATTGTCAACATCCAAACAGCTGCACCCAATTGGCTTATCCCTATGTATACACACATAAATGCACATGTACTTTCAAACAGATAGGTGCACAGACAGTGATTCAAAAATTCTGTAAACATTGATATAGACCAGCTAACAATTGGTGAGTTGAGCTTTTGAATGTAACATTCATCTCCCTCTTCCCTCACCACTTTATTCATTAAGCAACACACATACACACACACAGTTCACCACCATTACTATGTTGAGTGCTCCCACTCAGGGATCCAGTCTAACTACCCTATTGCCCTGCCATTCATACTATCAACCAACACAGATCACTTTGGGCAGTTTAGCTATGTGTGACATGACAAGTGGACACAATGATTATCATTATACTATACTTGTTTTATAATAGTGGATAGTCTCTCATTTTTGGATAATGATAAGTTTTGTAAATTATATAAAATAATGATGATCATCATCATCATCATTTAACATCCCTTTTCCATGCTAGCATGGATTGGACGGTTTGACTGGAGCTGGTAGGGCCAAGGGCTACACCAGACTCCATTGACTGTTCTGGCATGGTTTCTATGAGTGGATGTCCTTTCTAATTCCAACCACTCTACAGTGTACTGGGTGGTTTTTATGTGGCACCAGCACCAGTGCTTTTAACATATCACTAGCATGAGTTTTTTTATATGGCACCAGCACTGCTGTGGTGGATGGGTCTTCTTGGTTAATTGGCCAGGTATATGAAAAGATGTTCACAACAAAAAAGCAGAGGTAATATTAAAAAATATATAAAAACAATACTGAACAAAATAAGAAATTAAGATTTTTATGTATCATTTAGATCAGTGGTTCTCAACCAGGGTCCATATGACCCTTGGGGGTCCATATAAGATTTTGTTGTTAGAATTTATGTACAATAAACTGATTATATTTCTACAATATACAAAATATTTCAACAATTTTTTTTATACAGTGTCTAATGATATTTAATCATAAAAATATAATCAGAGTTTTTAGACATCAAACGGTTATGAAGGTCCCTACCCCTGAGTAAAATAGAAGATCCATAAGCAAAAAATTTTTGAGAGCCACTATAGGCTTCTTTCCTCTACAAGAATTTAGTGGCTGCTCAAAATTTATCAGTCTGATATGCAAATGTATCTGTGACTTAATGAATTATTGGATTTACATAAAAGCTATTTTGAAAATTTAGGTAGAAAGGAAATAAAAAATCTGAATTAATAATAAACCATAAACAAATATTCATTAAAAAAAAATCTCTGAAAGCTATTATGGGTTGATGCTTAGTTCTGGTTTCTTGGTCTTAAGTAGGTAAGAGATAAAACTCTAACTAGGTAGTACTTGATAATCTGAAGCTGCTGCTTTTCTTATGTATTTTTGTTTTTTTTATGTAAGTTAGTGAAAGGAAGTGGGGTGTTCATGCAGGATCTTTGCAGGCCACACTTCCAGACTGGTGAGATTGACACTGTTGGTACCTAGATTGAACATCTACAGGAAAAATCAGAAGTGGTAGAACCCAGGAGGTTGAAAGGCTCACATCTAAAGTTTGTTACTTGATTTTCAGTGGCTCCTCAACATTTAAGAGACATTCCTTTTACATTTATATCACATTTTAATTTAATTTCTCTCTTGTAAAAAAAAAGATATTCACTTGCTGTCATATATCTTGTTCAACAATTCTCAAATAGTGTGCCACAACACACTGGTGCATCTAGATGCAATGTGAATTTTTAAAGATATGATTTAAGCATTAGAGCTTCTGTATTAATACTTCAAGCATCTTGAAAAACATTATTCATAATTATGCTCTGCACAAGTTTGGTTAATGAAACAAACGAATAGTTCTCTTTTTCTCTCTCCCCCACCTAAATTTTAATCAGTAAAAGCTTTCTCTCTAAGATGCACAGGTGCATGGTTGTGCAGTGATTGTACTGATAGTGTGCATATTAAACTCTTACCACTCATTTTAATTTACAAGTGTATGCTTGATAAACTGCAAGAAAGTTTGAATATTACACACTAACTTTGAATTTAAAATATATTTGCTCAAATCATCAATTGTTTTGCTCAAGGGTTGGGGAAAATCTGAAGGAATACTCTTTCCATGTGAAGTGCTCAAGTAATTTTTTTTTATCCAGTGTACCAGTGTTTTTTCTTTTGTTTTTGCTTTCTTTTAATCTTCAATGTGTCACAAAATCAAAAACAACCACTGATCTGGTCAAAGGGAAATTTTCCTTGATTTCTCCAGTCTACATAAGATAAGAAATGTTGTGTACTCAACTATTGTGCCAATCTACTTTTGCCATTGGTCTCTATCCATGACAACATTAGTAGCTTCATTGAATCTAATATTACATCTGACTACATCATCATTAGCTTAGTTAATAATGTATGTGTTTTTATAAACATACTTCACCAACACACTAAAAAAACTCATTAGTTTGATTTGCAGTTGACAGGTAAATTGCATGTCCTATTTGTTCGTCTTAATTTTGCCTTTGATGTTTTTCTTTATTGGCACATATTCCCCATTTTTCCCCATTATGTATTAACTCCTAAAGAATTTTATATTTATTTTCAGAAAAA
Source organism: Octopus bimaculoides (assembly GCF_046866305.1). NCBI lineage: Eukaryota > Metazoa > Mollusca > Cephalopoda > Octopoda > Octopodidae > Octopus > Octopus bimaculoides. The sequence continues at coordinate 77,039,644 of NC_142931.1, read as the reverse complement.
GTTCTTTTATTTAAATTATGGAAGAACTATTTTAGCCAGCTAAAACAGATAAAAACTATTATTTACTTTCCATTTATTTTATGATGTATCAAAATTATTGTTGTGTTACTGTAATTCAATCTATGTTTAAAAGCAGGTGTTTGAAACTTAGTGGCAACTTTTTATAGGCACCAAGTGATCTCTTAAGCTTTTAAGTATTTAAACTGTCCATACCAGTGGCATGTAAAAAGCACCCACTACACTCTTGGAGTGGTTGGCATTAGGAAGGGCATCCAGCTGTAGAAACTTTGCCAGAACATCTGTTCTGGAGCCTGGTACAGCCTTCTGGCTTGCCAATCCTCAGTCAAACCATCCAACCCATGCCAGCATGGGAAGCGGACATTAAATGACGATGATGATGATGTCCAGCCCCAATATTCAACCTATTTTTATGTTCAAACTGGACATATCTGGCCTCTCACACTTACCCTATAATGATATTCTAAAAATAAACAATCACATCAAAATCTTGAAGCAGTGAGAAATGCATGATTAATTCAAAACAATGTGAATAAATAAGTATCACATTTGACAATAATCTGAATGCTAAAGAGTTAAACAGATCTATAAGAAATCACCCATTACTAAGTTTCAAACAGTTACAGTGTAAAAAGTGTCAGCAACAAACCATTTTTTGTGTGACTTTCGGTGATTAAATGGCTTTACTATGATGTAATAGCATGGCCTCAGATCAAGTCACTTACAAGGCATGACAAATGCTGAAAGTTCTTTTACTTGTTTCTGCCATCTAAGAGTATAGTAGTTCCATATTCAATCCAATAGCTTTAAATCTACTCAAGTATTGTTAACAAAATTGGGTAAACAGAAACTGTATGGAAGCCTCTTGAATTCTACATGTTCTTAAGTAGTGAACTTAATCTGTCATGTAGTTTAAAACCGCCACCTTCACTTTGATATTCTTAGCAGGCATTGAAACCAGATTTTCAATATATGGATAATTCAATATCTTGATGTACTCTGCCTACCCACAGCAGTACACAAGTCATTATTTCTTCCTTTTCATGCACTAGCCTTCAAAGCCCCTCTAATATGTCACAAGTGTGCCTTTTTTCCCTCTGATTAAACCTTATTTTTTAAAGTTTTTGCTTCCTGTTTGATAGTTTCACTTTAAATATCTAAAATTATTTTTGTTATTTGAGAAAAAGTTCACTACAAGAATTTTTTTTTTTTTTTTTTTTTGGTTTATTTTAGAGGTTCCATTTTGTTTGCTTTAATATTATAAGCATGGATTGGCTGTTTGGTCACAAGAAGACGCCAGAGCAGATGCTGCGTCAGAATCAACGTGCTTTAAACAGAGCCATGCGAGATTTGGACCGAGAAAGAAATAAAATGGAAGCTGATGAGAAAAAGATTATAAATAACATAAAGAAAATGGCGAAAGAAGGACAAATGGTTTGGAATTATTATTATTATTATTATTATAACTACTACTATTCCAGCTCTTCATGTTCTGAATTCATTCCTCCATTCACTTATATATATATAATATATATATGTATATATATATATATATATATATATATATATATATATACACACACACACACACATTATACATATATATATATACATAAAAAGAGTTTGTTGGCATTCCGTCGCTTACAACGTCGAGGGTTCCAGTTGATCCGATCAACGGAACAGCCTGCTCGTGAAATTAACGTGCAAGTAGCTGAGCACTCCTCAGACACGTGTACCCTTAACGTAGTTCTCGGGGATATTCAGCGTGACACAGTGTGACAAGGCTGGCCCTTTGAATTACAGGCACAACAGAAACAGGAAGTAAGAGTGAGAGAAAGTTGTGGTGGAAGAGTACAGCAGGGTTCACCACCATCCCCTGCCGGAGCCTTGTGGAGCTTTAGGTGTTTTCGCTCAATAAACACTCACAACGCCCGGTCTGGGAATCGAAACCGCGATCCTATGACCGCGAGTCCACTGCCCTAACCACTGGGCCATTGCACCTCCACATAAAAAGAGTAACAAAGAATGATATTGAGAATGAGGATGGATTGTTAAAGGAAATGGTTCCAAAGAGAGGGAGACGTAACTACTGGCACAAAGGGGATGAAATGTGTGCAGATTCGGCTCTCGTGTAATTGCAGCAATTGAATAGTGCCATTGTTATAATATTGACAGCGAGGTAGGTGTTACTTGTACTTGTGGCAGCATTCACCCAGGGTGAGTTGAGCCAGCTCTGGCCCACAAGTTCACCATGACCCTCACAAATGCTGACTACATCCAACAGTCGAGGTTATAATGGACACCCACTCCTGGTTCCACTGCTGAAGACCATAGACACAAGGGCCAAATTGTGCTTCCATGTCCACCTTTATCATTGCCAGCCACATCTTCAGTTGTCCTCCAGCTTGATTACAGCAGCTGAGAAAGGGAGCAGGGTTGACTGCCTTGCATGTCAGCAGTGAGTGTTAAGAAGGTGAAAGGTGGGGAAAGCTTGATAGGGACAGATTGGATGCAACAGAAGGACCTAGTAAGTATGTAGGTGTAAGCAAAGGTGGCTGTTGCCTTTAGGATCCCATTTCCACTATGAAAGACTGGTCTTCTTGAGGACAGTAAAACACCAACCATCTGAGTCCTCTGTCATCTCCACTGTGAGACTCAACATCTTGAGATTAATCTTCACTATTCACCCCATGTTTTTCTGGGTTTCTTCCCTCAAGTTCCCTCTACCTTATGTGATCAGCACTTCTTTATACAGCTGTCATCATTCATATACATCATGTGTCCATACCAGCAAAGTCTTCTCTCTGGACCACTACATCTGATTCCTCTTATGCCCAATTTGTCAATGCTAGTACAACATAAAAAGCTCTGAGTTCACTCTGTAGAGTGGTTGGTATTAGGAAGGACATCCAACTATAAAATCCCTGCCAAAACAGACACAGTAGCTTTGGGTAGATTTTCTATCTAGCTGGCTCCTATCAACCATCCTACCTGTGTGTGTGTGTGTGTGTGTTACTAGCTCCTTGCTGTAACTTCATATGATTGTTGTAAATGAGTGTCGTTGTCACACAAGGAGTGTCCTTCATTTCCAATATGTTTGACCATGGAGAAATATTATCTTGCTTAGAAACGGAGGGTTGACAACAGGTAAGGCAAGCAGCTATAGAAATTCTACCATCAGCAAATTCCATGCAAGTATCGAAAAGTGGGCATTAAAATGGTGATGATGATGTAGAATAACTGCTATGTTTTTATAATTGACTCTTATTTGTAAATGTTTATAAAGAAATTTAATGTTCTATCCAATTATATGCAAAGTACTTTTAAATATTACACATCATTACTGAACCACAGATGAGTCTTGTTTGAACAGACTTATGATAAAAAGCATTCCAGTTATGATCTTCCAGGGCTGCTGGATCAATTTCTTAAAACACTAGCACTTTGTGTCAGAAAGGAGTCCAAAATAAACATTTTGTTACTAAATTGAAATATATAGATGCCTGCAAGTCAGTTCTAATTTACTTAATTAATAATTTAATAGGATATTCAATAGAATTCTTCCCTTTAAACAATAAAATTGTAAAATAACAAGTAGTACAAATTTTAAAAAATAGTAGCTTGCAGTCCTGAATTGTAGCAAACTCTGGTATTTGTTGTCCAATCTGGCAACCCTGCAGCCATCTTGTCCTTTTCTCGGGCATTGCTTAACTAGGACCACATCCAGTTTGTCCCATTGCTGGTCAAGACAGTAGGATGTAATATGATATGATATGGGCTTGGCTGCTGTTTCTAGCTGGCATCTAACTACAAGGCTGTGCTGAAAAGTTTCTGGTTTTGGATAAAAGAAAATACAGGAGGATCAGTTAATTATGATTTTATGCAACATATTCCCCTATCAGATTCACACACTTATTGCAGCGGGCCTTCAGTTTTTCTAAGCCTTGTAAAAGAACTCGGAATGGTGGGCCTCCAACCAGGCCTTTTGCAATACTCCTTAAAGCCAGGAACTTTTCAGCACCCCCTCATACTTAGATGCCTGCTTGTTAAACTGGTTGCTGGCGGCACTTCTGAACTCTAACTACTTCTTCACAAATCACAGAACACTGATGTAACAGGAATCTCAAGGCTAATTGTTTTTAGATGGGTCACTTACAAAGCAGTAATACTGATCTGAGCCATATGCTAATATGCCACTACAAATTTAATTTATGTGGCACTCTGCCTATGTACTTTTTTTTTTTGCTGATGCTTGTGAGGCATGATTCTTTCGAACACACAGTGTTATGTACTTTAATATATCATATGCATTGCTATACCTCTATATGAAGCTAATTTGGCAGTGACTGAAAGAAATTGGGTCACTGCTTACACCATGTTTTACATGAAAACTAGAAATTATATTTGTATATGTATACATTTATGTGTGTGTTTGAGTGTGTGAGAGAGAGAGAATATTCGTGTATATTCCTTGTTTTTGTTTGTGTATTTGTGTGTTTCTGTTTATATAATTTCTAAAATGTGATGTACATAAACAATAAAACATCATTGTATGTTAATCTCTGTCGGTGTGTGTGTGTATGTGTGTGTGCATGCGCGTGCACTCATGTGTGATAATTTGTTTTAATGCTTACATCACTCCTGCCTTCTTTCAGTCTTCTGTAGGTAGAATGCACTGCAAAACTGAGACATTTGCATATAAAATGAGGAAGCTAGGATATTTATAGACGGTTGTTGTTCTTCCTGCTGCAATTTTCAGTATCCTCAAACTATAAAACGGAAGCGATGCCTGTCTGAAGCTCAATCTCAGGACTAAAAGAGTAAATGTATTTTTGACTCTGTGGGGAAAAAAAAAAAGCCTGTGATCAAATTTTAGAATAGTCTCCCTTTGGAACCAAACCATGACTTCTTTTAACATTAAGGATTAGGGTGATTAGGCTGTGCCAGTATATATAACCTCACTACCCTGGCCCCCTTCCACATGCATGTACATGTACACACCACACACTTGAATTTAGTATGTGTGTGCGTGTGTAAATAAGTAATAACCTTCTTGAAGAATCTGTCAGCTTATCCCCAGAAATCGTATCAGGCTATTAGCTAATAGTAGTAAAGAGTAATTAAAGTCTACTGAAATCCTATAAGCTAAAATTACCTATGTTAGGAAGGTTAGTTCAACAGACTTCTCTAAGAGACCTGATGTTATAACAAAAGAAGCCAGAGGATCTCTACTTCGTGCCAAACGTACTCATAAATTGGTGGTGGCAGTGGAAACAGCAGCAGGAGGAACTGCAATACTTGTAGTGGGAAGAGAAGACAGGGGAAAGAAGGATGGATATATTTCTCTCAAGTGTTTCATGCTCTGCTAATATACATATACAGAAGGTTAGATGCTTTGCAGAATATATAGCCTTCAATAACGCAGTACTGTTTTAGCAGCATTACTGCCCCCATTCCCTGGTCAAATAAATACACTGGGCCCAATATTTATTAAATATATCAGCACAAATTTAGCTATATATTTTAAGCCAAATGTCAATGAAGACAAGTAACATCATAGCTACTGGGGTTTAAACCTATGACTTCTGGGTGATGTGGATTCAGTTCCCACCAGTTGTTTTTTGTTTTTTTCTATTATTTCTTGCATGTAATTGCACCAGCTCCATCATACATTGCCCCCCTCTCTCTCTCTTCACTGCCTTCTCTCATTCAACTACTATTACATGTACAGAATGTTAAATACTTTGTAAGTTGTACAGTTTTCATTGTGACTTCAGTTTTATGACTGAACTTCTTTTGAAGTTGTGGTGAGAGGGGAGAATTGATGTGCGTGTGTATGCCTGTGTGTGTGAGTGTGTATGTTTGATGGGGTGTGTGCAACAGAGAGAGTAATGTTGATGGTGTATGTATATATGAGAGAGAGGGAGAAAGAAAGAAGAGAAACAAAGAGAAAGAAAGAAGAGAGAGAGAGATAAATGAAATTTATCATTCAGTTTATTTATTTATTATGAATGGCTTCAGTGACACACACTCACATACACACACGCACGCAGGTTGTTTTAATCGATTTTCTCTGTAAGTGTGGGGGCTAGGAAAAAAATAGAAAGTGCGTTCCAATCTATGCACCCGTCACCACATGTGTGCCATTTTTCACGCGAATCCACTCAGCCGTTTGGCCATGAACCTCAAGGCAAGAAAGAATACAACGGTCGACCAACTTCAATTTATATTATAGATATTTTTTTAATTTTTATACAATATTGTTGACAGTGACTTTGCAGTTTTGGCCAGCTAAGCCATCGTCAGACCGTCTATACCCTGCAGCTTTATCAAGACATCTTGTTAGATCTCTGAATTCCTCTTTCTGTTCCAACACATCTCTTCCTCCTACCTTAGCATTTCCTTCAAAACATTCACAGGCCTCTATATCATTATGCATTATAAAAATACTTTGAAAAGGTTTGGTGAGAGAGTTCTACTTTTTCTGGCATCTACTCTTTCAAACCACATAATGAATTTCCCACCTAAAAAATTACCTTATGATTAAATAAATTTGGTCATCTGATGTTGTATTTTCTTATAAGTCAGTGATGTAGGTGTAAAGGTCTGACTAATGTTCCAAGTATTTCACTGCTTAGATATTAATACTTACAAGCATAATCTGTGTACCATAGTTAACACTTAATGCAGACACATCACAGAAAGCCAAATTAACTGCACTATTCTTCCTGAAATAGCATCTCTTATAAACATACATCATCATCATCGTTTAACGTCGGCTTTCCATGGGTTGGATGATTTGACTGAGGACTCATGAACCAGATGGCTACACCAGGCTCCAATCTGATTTGGCAGAGTTTCTACAGCTGCATGCCCTTCCTAACGCCAACCACTCCGAGAGTGTAGTAGGTGCTTTTACATGCCACCGGCACGAAGGCAAGTCAGGCAGTACTGGCAACGGCCATGCTCAAAGTGGTGTATTTTACGTGCCACCTGCACAGGAGCCAGTCCAGCGGCACTGGCAACGATCTCGATCTCACAGTATTTAAAAAAAAAAGGAAAACACATAAATATATCAGTAGTAAACAAAAATCCAACAGCAGTGGATGCACATTTTTGCCTTTTTGGAGTTTTGTCTAGAAGCAACTGCATGCAAAGACAAAATCCATTGTCAGTGACATTGGGAAACAGTAGTTGAAATATCACTTATGGTGCAATTAGTTGGCCAGCTCAATAAAAATTTGGCTTTCCAAGATGTATATGTAATCAGTATGATACACAGATTGCTATTTTAAACTTCTTCAGTTGCACATAACAAATTAGCATTTACATATTAACTTGAATGTTTCTTCTTTCCTGGAAATCAACCTTATTTCACTGAATAACAATGTTTGAATAGGACATTTGGTTCAAGGCTTTTTTTTCTATCTTAGAACTAACAGATCAGCTCTTATATTGTATTTTATTTATACAAAACCAGTTACACTAATCTCTAAATTAGGATAAGTATGAAACTGCCAGTAATAAATCTTAGATTTCTAGTGTCAGAGCCAGCAATTTTAGGGGAAGGGTAAGTCAATTACATTCAACCCCATTGCTCAACTGGTGTGTGTCAGAAAAAGCATCCAGCTGTAGAAAATCTACTGCAGCATATTTTATTTATTTTTCCATGCCAGCGTGAAAAAATGAATGTAAAAACAAACATATATCAATCATTATTATTATTTCATTCTCACAATTAAAACATAGAGCATAACTTTGCTTGAATGGCTAATTAAACTAATTATACAATTAAACTAATTATGCAATTATTTTCACACTTAGCATTTCCTTTCATTAGCCATGCTATAACAATTTAATCCATTTACTTTACCATTCTACAGTACAGAAAACTATACAAATTTTACAAAAAATTTCGGTGACACATTCACTTCCATGCTTCAACAGTTCTGCAATTTATGTTGTCTATTCTAGGGGATTTATTGCATTCCAGGGGATTTATTGCTGCTGTAACTTCTGAAGTGCATTTTAGCTCTTGCTGAATATTAAAGGAGCTTTCATTTCTTGATTGTTTTAACACATTGCTAACTACCCTTGCTTTGTGACTGAATTTCTTCAAAATACTCTTGCCATCTATCAGCTACTACATTTGCTTCATTTAGTAGGTTGCTATATTTATCTTTAGTTTCATATTTAAAGTACTTATTCTTTGCTTTAGCAGATATTGAAGCATTTTATAATACTTTTTCTTGAATTATATTTGCTTCTTCACCACCTTTTGTTAATCCTTGTATTGCTTGTTGCTCTAATTTCCTTTTCAATTCCAAATAGCTGATTTGCTCCATTTCTGATGTTTAATTTTCGTACTGTTTCTTGTTTTTGGATCAGTTATTAAATGACAATTGATTAACCCATTAACATTCAGATTACTCTGTCAAATATAACACTTATTTATTCACTTTATTTTGAATTAATCATGCATTATCTTGTAAGTTCAAGATTTTGAAGATGTCATTGTTTATTTTTAGATTAACATTTAGATTAAATGTAACATTAGATTAAATGTAGGGTAAATGTGATAGGTTGCATCTGGTCAGTTTCAACAAAAAACAGCTAGAATATTAGGGCCAGATATGACCTATTTAAATGCTAAAAGGTTAAAACATTTACCCAAGGATTCCTAACTTGCGTCACAAAGTATTTTGTGAAGTTTTTCTGTTCTTGCTGGGGCTAGAGTAAAGGGCAATTGCCCATGTCCTTTACAGACCCTCCTACACTGGTGAGATTTATGCATTAGTACCATTAATATTCTTTTTTGGACCTTTATAAGTCAATACCTGCAGGAAAGATATGACCAGGGAAGGAATTTCAGAGGCCAAATTTCTGGGACAGGACTCAATGTAATGATTAGTATAAATCCTGGGGGACAGGATTGGGTTAGACACAACATGGGTAATGGGAGGAAAGGTTTCTTATAGCAGAAACAGCTGTAAGTTTATGAAGTTCATAAGATAATTGTTTATTCCTTTGTCATCTCATTTTCTTATTACCACTCTGTACTCAACTAATGCTTCATTCTGAAGCATATATGTATTGAGTTCTACACCAGGTTATTAGTCTTACAATGCCTTAGCAAAATATATATATATATATATATATATATATGCATACACACACAATGACAAAGAAACTAGTTGTGGCCTACCAAACTTCTTGTTCATGACTTGTGTTGAGTTGCATGCCCTTGTATATCAGGGTTGATATGATTAACTAACACCACTGAAGACAGTACTCTAACATGGCCATTGTCTAATGACTAAAACTAGTAAAGGAGTAAAATACTTGCATTCATTCACTAATGCGTATGTTGTGTACTGCAAGTAAAATTCTTCTTGGACAATTAAAATACTTTTAAATTAAAAAAAAACTGAAATCAGTTTGGTTAACCACATACATGCACACACACACACAGTCATGTACACTAACGCATGCGTACATTTACATGAAAAATATTTTTGTTATGACAGTTACATAAAACCTATGTAAGCTTATGTGTAAACACACACGCATACTTAGGTACATCATGAGAGTTACATCTAAGCACTTGATGCATATATTCACATCATATTATTCTACACATACATTAATTTGCATTTGCATCCACTTCTTAACCCTGTTCTAGAATACTGAATTTAACTAAGTATTAGAATTATGAAAGAAAACCTATTTCCCAAATGGTGAGTTGGTTTTAATTCTATATTCTCACTGCACAAACCAAAAGTTTCAGTTCCCACTTGGGAAATTACAATCTTTAAAAAAAAATGCAGTAGCAAAGATAAGAACACAATTTAATAAAGTGCTGAGGCTATTTACCTGACACAAGCTAATGAGGGAGAGTTTGTGGTTGCTCAAAATAGCAGTCAAATTCACATCCTGCTGTCTTATTAAATGTTAGGATATATGAATTAATCATAGCTACAGTACATTTGAATAAAAGGGTTAAATAGTTTTGGTTGGAATCTCTTTGAACTTGGGTCTGGTTGATCAGAGCTGTCAGGGGTGGAAAATAACAGCAACCATAACACAGAACTTTTCTTTCATTGTTAAAAATAACAAGCTGTATAAAACGTGTGTGTGTGTGTGTGAAACATGAGCATTGAACATTGGAAACACACCTCAGTTGGAGGTATATTAGCTGAAAATTGTATGTTGGATGTGTAATGATATTTTACATAGAAGCTCTAAGATAATATAAGATGTGAAAGTGGCTTGGAGTTAGCAATATTTGACAATGTGTAGGAGAAAAGTAATTATAGACGTGTGATGTATGTAAATGGATGATGCATGACTCTATGGTTAATTTTTTTTTTTTTTCCTTGTAGCCACATAGATCTGAGTTCAATCTCACTATGTGGCACCTTGGGTAAATGTCTTATACTGTAGCTTTGAGTTGACCGATGTCTTGTGAGGGAATTTTGGTGGATAGAAATTGTATGAAAGTTCATTGCTTGTGTGAATGTGTATGTAAAGTAGATAGATGTATATGTTTGTATCTGAGTCAGTTTGCTAATGAAACTGTTGTTGTCTCTTAACCCTTTAGCATTTAAATTGACCATATCTGGCCCAAATATTCAAAACCTGTTTTATGTTTAGACCAGTCAGATCTAGCCTATCATGCCTACCCTACAATGTCATTCTAAAAATAAACAGTCGCATCATCAAAATCTCAAAATCATGAGATAATTCAAGACTAATTCACAACAGTGTGAATAAGTAAGCATTACATTTGACTGAAATGTGAATGCTAAAAGGATTAATAGGAAAAATAGTAACTTAGTCTTTTGATAAAATGTGATGAGTGAAATGAGTAGTAGTGTGAGGGTATGTGCTATAACATGCCACTGCATCCCCCATTTGTTGGTGATTCCTTATTCCTGGCAGATGATACCTTTGCACCACTCAGGTGACAATCCGCCAACCCGTGGGTTGGTGAGGGGTTTTGCAAGGTTAGAATGCACATCCCATTTCCCCATGGCCAGATGTGATTTTCATGGCAAACTGGTAACAAACAACATCTCTTGTGTGATCAAGACAAGCGCATGCACACACACTTCTTTCAGTTTCTGTCTACCATTCACAAGGCTTTGGTCAGCCCAGGGCTTTAGTAGAAGACATTTGCTCGAGGTGCTGCACAGTGGGGCTGAACCTGAGACTGCATGGTTAGGAAGTAAGCTTCTTAACCACACAACCACACCTACTCCTACAAGTTGTAATTCAAAAGGATTAAGCATTGGGAAAAATAAATATTGTCGATCTATTTTTGTCATTAACCTTTTGATACCAACTTGCCTCAGACTGCCTATGATATAAACTTTGTTTTAATGTGATTCAAACCCTAACCCTAACCTTCTGTCAGAATTTCACGTTAATTTATGTCCCAAACACCAACTTAATAATGACAGCTATTTTAATAAATTCTTCATTATTTTCAAAAGTACTTAAGACAATGACTGTATTTCAACAGAAATATAACAAGATTAATCTCATAGGCTTTTGAAATGTAACCATTGGTAATTAAATTTTTTATATTCATTGTTATTTCTGTTTATTTATCTATGGTCCTTTAGGATGCTGTAAAAATTATGGCCAAAGATTTGGTGCGTACGAGGCGATATGTCAAGAAGTTTATTTTAATGAAGGCCAACATTCAAGCTGTCTCACTGAAAATCCAAACACTACGCTCTAATAATGCCATGGCCCAAGCAATGAAAGGTGTTACACGAGCTATGCAAACTATGAACAAGCAGGTCAGTAGACTGTTTACTATTTTTGTTTGTTTTTCTTTTCTTGTTTATATGGATAAAAATGTCTTACTGGCAGTGGCAGCAGCAGCGTTGTCATTTAACCATTCAAGTTAGCCATAGTTGAGCAAAACTATGATTGAAGACTTCCCAGCTCTAAACCATCTTATCTTTTTCAGTGTACTGTAAGACTGTGTTATTTAGTCTGTCTTCTTTTTCTAAGACAAAGTATGATTTGATGAAGATTTAGCTACTATTTCAAACAGGCTGAGGCTCTCAGCACCAGACCATACATATTGCAGTATTTAATTGCTCTGAACTCAAAGACTTTGCCAAAGAACTGTTAGAGCCTCCAACAAAAGGTCTTGCTGTATTTAGTTACAACTCTTTGAGTTCAAATTATAGCATAGAGGTCAACTCTGCTTTTCATCCTTCTGGAGTCAATAAAACAATATACGAGTCAAGTATTGAAATCAATGTTATCAACTAACCTCTTTTCCTCAAAAATTACTGGCCCTGTGCCTAAATGAGAAGCTATTGCTATTGTTGGCAATGAAGCGCCACAGAGACAAAATAATATTGTTATGGAATTAATCCAACTTTGTTTGTTTGTTGGGTTTTTTTGTTTTGTTTTGTTTTTGTTTTTTCCAGTCCACTTTGTATATAACAGAAAATGGTGCCTGCAAATGAACAGATAACTTCTCTTGAAGAATTTGTTAACATTTGATTTTGATATCAAAATAAATCAGCTAAATCTGTGGAAACAAGTGATACTGTCTGTCAGCAAATAGTTTTTTTGTTACACTCACCATCAGAAATGCAGTAAACTTGTGATTAGTCCTGTCACTTGTTTCTCCCCCCACTCTCTCTCTCTCTCTCTCTCTCTCTCACACACACACATACACACTCACACATATGCACATCATCATCATCATCATCATCATCATCATCATCATCGTTTAACGTCCGCTTTCCATGCTAGCATGGGTTGGACGATTTGACTGAGGACTGGTGAAACCGGATGGCAACACCAGGCTCCAGTCTAATTTGGCAGAGTTTCTACAGCTGGATGCCCTTCCTAACGCCAACCACTCAGAGAGTGTAGTGGGTGCTTTTACGTGTCACCCGCACGAAAACGGCCACGCTCGAAATGGTGTCTTTTATGTGCCACCCGCACAAGCCAGTCATGGGGCACTGGCAACGATCTCGCTCGAAAATCCTACGGGAGCCAGTCAGGCGGTACTGGCAACGGCCACGCTCAAAATGGTGCATCTCATGTGCCACCCGCACAAGAACCAGTCCAGGGGCACTGGCAACGATCTTACTTGGCTTGCCGGGTCTTCTCACGCACAGCACATTTCCAAAGGTCTCGGTCAGTAGTCATCGCCTCGGTGAGGCCCAATGTACGAAGGTCTTGCCTCACCACCTCAGCCCAGGTCTTCCTGGGCCTACCTCTCCCACGGGTTCCCTCAACTGTTAGGGTGTGGCACTTTTTCACGCAGCTATCCTCATCCATTCTCACCACATGTCCATACCAGCGCAATCGTCTCTCTTGCACGCCACAACTGATGCTTCTAATGTTCAGCTTTTCTCTCAAGATACTTACACTCTGACGGGTATTCACATTGACATTACACATCCAACGGAGCATACTGGCTTCATTCCTTGCGAGCTTACGTATGTCCTCAGCAGTTACAGCCCATGTTTCACTGCCATGTAGCATGGCTGTTCGTACGCATGCGTCATACAGTCTGCCTTTTACTCTGAGTGAGAGTCCCTTTGTCGCCAGCAGGGGTAAGAGCTCTCTAAACTTTGCCCAGGCTATTCTTATTCTAGCAGCTACACTTTCAGCGCACCCACCCTCACTACTAACTTGGTCGCCCAGATAGCGGAAGCTATCGACTACCTCTAGTTTTTCACCCTGGAATGAGATAGAAGTTGTTTCCTGTTTGTTTACAGTCTTTATTGCACCTGAACATCTGCCACAAACAAAAACTAACTTGCTAGTTAACCTGCCTTTGATGTTGCTGCACCTCTTATGTGTCCATAGCTTGCACCAGGTACATCTTATAGAGTTACTACCTACTCCTTTTCTACATACTGAGCAGGGCCATCTACCTGAAGGGGTTTGTGTTTTATCTACCTTCCTACTTATTAGGATTTTGGTTTTAGCTAGGTTGACTCTAAGGCCCTTCAATTCTAGACCTTTTCTTCCACACCTGAAACTTCTCCTCTAGTTCTGATAGTGACTCCGCAATTAGGGCAAGGTCATCAGCATAGAGGAGCTCCCAGGGGCAACCTGTCTTGAACTCCTCTGTGATTGCCTGGAGGACTATGATAAATAAGAGGGGGCTGAGGACGGAACCTTGGTGGACCCCTACCTCTACCCGGAATTCATTGCTGTACTCATTTCCAACCCTCACCTTACTGGCAGCATCTCTGTACATGGCTTGCACAGCTCTCACTAACCATTCTTCTATCCCAAGTTTCCTCATTGACCACCAGATAAGGGATCGGGGGACCCTGTCAAAAGCTTTCTCCATGTCAACGAAAGCCAGGTACAGAGGTTTATCCTTAGCTAGGTATTTCTCCTGCAACTGTCTCACTAGAAATAAGGCATCAGTAGTGCTTTTACCTGGCACGAACCCAAACTGCATCTCATCTAAATTGATTCGCTCCCTAATTAGTTGGGCTATGACCCTCTCTGTAACTTTCATAACCTGATCTAACAGCTTGATGCCTCTGTAATTATTTGTATCTAAAGCGTCACCTTTACCTTTGTAGCAGTTGACTATGATGCTGATACACCAGTCATTGGGTATGACTCCTTCGTGTATCACCTGGTTCGTAATACGGGTGACTAGGCTATAGCCAACACTGCCAGATATTTTGAGCATCTCTGCAGTGATTCCTGATGGGCCGGGGGCTTTCCCGGTCTTCATACTCTTAATTGCTTTATCTACCCTGGTACTATCAACTCGGATAGCTGGTCCCTCTATTGGGTCGACATACGGCAGGCTCTCTTTCTCCCATTCATTCTCTTTATTAAGCAATCTATTGTAGTGGCATCTCCAGACCTCTTTCTTTGCATCCTCATTTAATGCAAGCGTACCATCATCCATGCGAACACATTTCTCTCCTACAACATCACTATTCTCTCTCCTACACTGTCTTGCAACACGAAATACCTCGAGTCTTTGGTCCTCACGGCGCAGAACATTGGCAAATCTTTCCTTATCTGCTTCCCCTCTGGCTAAATAAACCTGTCACCTAGCCTCCCTTCTGGCACATTGGCACACATATATGAAAACCAGTGATGGAACTATTAATAGATTGCAGGTTGCCGAATTTGAAACTTGAAAACATCAAACAATCTGGAATATCAAAGTATTAAACTTCTAATTTATTTATCTTTCAGCTGAAGTTACCTCAGATTCAAAAGATCATGATGGAATTTGAGAAACAGTCTGAGATGATGGATATGAAGGAAGAAATGATGAACGATGCCATTGATGATGCAATGGGAGAAGATGATGAAGAAGAAACGTATGTTGATAAAGCTTTCCTTATTTTATTCTTTTACTGGTTTCAGTCATTGGACAGCAACCATCCAGGAAGACTGCCATCAACTGTGTCACTGCATTGAACTGGGACACTGCTTTGATTCATGATGAAACAACACCTAATTGAAGGAGACTATAAGGGAAGCTTCTAGATATAGTAGCCAAATCTCCCTCAGATCAAACATATGTTACTTTGCTCAGGTGTTTTATATTATATATGTGATATATATTTTTGTGTGTAAATATATCTATATCCATTTATATATATATATATATATGAACACACGCACACTTTTTGTTGACCTGACCATGTCATCTGCTCAATACCATGTTCATGTTTTTTATTTCTTCCTCTACTCTAAACATCATATATTATTTATATATGTGCTTATAGATCTATGCATAGTTCTAAGAATAAATATTTTCATAATAATTCATACACATTATAAACCATACACATGTATGATTTATTATTTCCATAAATAATCATACATACATATGCATACATCATGTCATGAATTGTTAGGTGTTTGTAAAAGTCAAAACATAAAGGCTTCCAAATGGAATGTCTTTAAGAATTGACAAACAAAATCAAAACACTAACAATTTGACAATGTTGATAAACAACACCACTGCTGCATACCAAACCGTATATAATAGAGATTCCAATTTTCTCTTTTCTCTCTCCATCCAGCTTATATTGTCATAAAAAACTATTTCCTCTGATCCAAAACATAAAATGCTATGGATGGCCTAGGTAGAACTTTGACTAATATGTATTTGTAGCTAAAGGACCATCTTCTGTCGTTTGACCCCAAACTGGTGCCTTTGATAAGTAGTTTTCTCTCAGACGGTGTCCCACTGACCCTACTATACTGTGTAGTCAGTAAAATCAAAAACAAACAATGCACATGCACTAAATTAAAAGTATATAATAGTGACAATTTACCCATCGCACCCTGAATATGTATAGTAATTGTGTGATTGATTTCTGTTGTAACTTTTCATCTGGTTTCTTTTCAGTGATGCAATTGTAGCACAAGTTCTTGATGAATTAGGTCTACAGATGTCAGAGGAACTATCTGGTAAATTGTCATCTTTTATTTTAACCATTTTATCTAACATTTATGATTTTCTCACATTATGCATTTCTGAGTTGAATGTCTTATTCATTCATCAACATCATCATCATTTAACGTCCATCTTCCATGCTGGCATGGGTTGGATTGTTTGACAAGAGCCAACCAGAGAGAAGCCTACACCAGGCTACTGTGTCTGTTTTAGTATGGTTTTTATGGCTGGATGCCCTTCCTAACACCAACCACCCCGTAGACTAGACTGAGTATTTTTTTACATGGTACCAGCGCAAGTGAGGGTACCCTTCCAAATGCCAACCACTTCGCAGTGTGGACTGGATGCTTTTTACATAGAACCTGCACCAGCAGGGTCACTCGGTATCTTGCAAAGCAAGAAATTTTGAGAAGGGTGAAGGCATTGAAGGAGGTGATCTTGTGTCAGATGATGAAAGATTAGAGTGTGACAGAGAGACAGAAACAGGTGTCTTACTATAGAGGAGATACATGGTTACCCAGCCAAGGGAGAGGAAGCGAGAGGTAACAAGAAAGGGGACAGAAACAAAGAGTGATCAAGAATGAGGGCAGAAAAGATGTGCTACTGAAGAGGAGATACATCATTACCCAGCCAGAGGGAAGAACAAGGGAAAGAGTGAGAGTGGGAGAAAGCAAGAGTGCAAAAAAGAGCAGGAGAGAGCTGACATGGTGAAGTGCCAGGATATATATTCCTGGTTTTTTGGGACGTGTCTACATATGGATACTCATATCATTTATTTAGCCGTTTAGTGTTCAAACCGGTCAAAATTAATTCCCCCTTTATTTGTTCAAACCGGCCAAATCCAGCCATATCCAACTGCTCTACGAAATCGCTTCCATCTACCAAATATCCTCACAATGCATTGGTTGGTTCGAAGTTATAGTAGAAATCACTTGCCCAAGGTACTACACAATGAGACTGGACCTGAAACCACGTAGTTGCAAAGCAAGCTTGTTAACCACATAGTTATTCCTATGCCTGTGAAAAATTCCCTGCACTGCTGTGACTAAATTTTGAACCTAGGTAGACACATTCACTACCAATGCCCATGAGCTTCTTCCTGTGTAATTATGATTGTCATGTATCATATGCCTGTAGCACATTGATCATACTACAATTAAGCACAAGTTCTCCAGCTGCTTTGCCACTCTTGTCCAACCAGTTCTTGATATTGTCTGACCATTGCATTCTTTGCTTGCATCATGATGTACTACCCTCTACTTTTCTTTCCATGATGATGTTTTCCAAACTTCTGTTTCTTCAAGTATGGTCATAATAGATGAACTTCTGTTATGTTTTTTTACAATATTCAGGAGTTGTAGTCTGTAACCTACTTGTAATATTCATTCATTTGTTTGATGATCCTTGTAAGGCTCATAAACATTCCACCTATACATTAACATTTCAAACGCATTGGCTATGTTCTCTTGAAATTTGTTCAGAGCCCATCCTTCACAACCATAAATGCCTGTTGGCCAAATGAGCACTCACTTTAACTTCTTTTTAGCTTAGTTGGGTCACTTTTGCTGCACCAGATGTTATTAAGCTTTTCCATAAGGTTCTTCATTTAATGTTGTTTCTGTCTACTCAGCTGGAAATGTGTACCAATCAATTGCTGGTGCAGTTTTCTCTCTCTCTCTCTCTCTCTCTCTCTCTCTCTCTCTTTCACACACACACACACACACACACACACACACACACAAGTATCACAATTTTAAAATCTCCTACACGGGGGGCTGAAACTATTTTGTTAGTAAAGCCAACTAATACAAACAGTTATGTACCTTGCTGAGTGAAATACAACAATGGTTGCTTTTGCCAAGTTAGAATCTATGATAGCCTGCTGCCTTGACATCTCAACCATTTTGTTCCAAATCCCTCTCTCTCTCTCTCTCAGTCACATCCATGTTGTTCCACTGGATGAAGGGGGGAGGGGCAAGAGAGTGTTTGCATCTGCTTGCAACTATATAGGCACCTAAAACAATTAGCAAAAGCAACATACCAGCTATGAGATCATACTTGCATGCGGGTCACAGCTAAGCATTTTCGCATCCCTCTCTTTAATTACCTGTTATATTTGATATCTTACTAATTTCTTTTTATTTTTCATTTCTCTCTTGTGATACAGGACTACCCAGTGCCAGTGGAACTCTGGCTCCTGGAACTAAACAACAAGCTCAGGCAGCAGCAGCAGGAGTCAACGATGCAGATGCTGACTTAGAAGCCCGTTTAGAGAACCTTCGACGACAGTAAAATGCAATGATATATGAGTGTATGAATGCATATGTTTGCCTGTGACAAGATTTGAGTTGGTTGAAGTTTCTTTTTGTTATTTCACTGAATGAATGTGTGTATGTGCATATACATACATGCATACACACACACACACTAAAACCAACCTTTCACATTTTCTAACTTAGAGTTTCTCATTGCCAATTTGTTACTATAAGTTAGGGAATATGAAGTGTCAGCTTTAGTGAATATATTATACTCTACACATGCACACATGTGTATATGAATATGTGTTTACATATACATATTCACACATGCACACATACATTTGTACATATTTATTTACAAATGTATGTGTATAAATATATATATATATATATATATATATATATATATATATATATATATGGTGGTTGTCTACTCCTTACACAGAGTTTGACCACCTCTTGTACCTACACCTTTTATATATATATATATATATATATATATATATATATATATATATATGTGCATATGTGTGTACTTGTACATATCTATATAAGCATGTACATATATGTATGCGTGTGAGTTATTTATCTATCTACATATATATATGTATATATACACACACACAGTCACACTTATATGAATATATGTAATTATACATGTATTTATGCATATATATATATACATAAATTTATGTATGTTTATGAGTGTATTTATCTATATTTATCTACATATTTATGTATATCTACACACACACAAACATTCTATGTTAAAGCGCTGAATAGTGACCTTCACATTCAGCATTGAATCAATATTTCTCCTCTCAGTTCTTTTCCACCGCCCACTTCTCTCTCTACAACTTCCTTCACCCAATAATACCCCAATCAGCCAGTAGTTTCACAGTTCCTCTCTTGACATCAGAAGTGTATTCTGTCTATTGCCAAGACTCTTGTCTCTGAAGTATTCCTTTCCACCTAACTATAATTAGGTACTCTAATGAATAAAGTAGTGTTAAATTGGGATATCTCTTTGGGTACAACTCAGAAATGAATGAACACCACATAAGATGATTTGCTTTAATAAATCTTCTTTGTAGCCTCTCAAGTCTGAGAATGATAATTCTGCAAGTTCTTGCTGAACAACCTGCACAGATGATTTGTTTGTATTACTAAAGTGTTTTTGCTGTCCATTTGCTCATTCCCTCCATCAAATCAACATCACTTGTACAGGTGCACAGTGTGTTACATGTCTAATATCAAAGTGATCACAGAGCAATGTGAAATTAAATACTTTGTTCAGGAACGCAATGCACTATCTAATTTGGGAACCAAAACCATTTTAATAAATAAGTTATGCATAAAGACAAAAGCTTTTAATGGTGAACCCCCACCCCCTTATCCCGTGATTACTCCTGTGAATTACACTACATTGTTGTAATTCACATGGCCGTACAATACATTGAATTACACTTATACATAATCAACAAAAAGGACTGTTTCTGTTAGTCACCAGACAAGCCTGTACTACACTGAGTCTACTTCAAGGTTACATGTAGGATACATGGATCTGTGGAATGCTCAGCCTCTTGCACTGTAATACAAGGTGAACCATACCTGCAATTCAGATGTCCAGCATTGTCACAACACTGAGTCTGTCTGATGATCATGAGTGGCTAATTTCATTGAATGAAAAACTGGAACACTTGTTGAAACCAACACAGAATTAATTTTTATATACAGTAAGAAGATACATCTAATACAATGTGTTAAATCATTTATACTTCCACTAGTTTTAAAAGTATTTAAGCATGGCCTAGGTTATATGATGACAGCAAGCTTAGTTGATAATTGAAACAAGTAGTGTATGTTCATTATCCTAGCTTGGTTTATTCAGACTTTTATGCAGTCTTCCCAA